>NC_057813.1:376519998-376520701 GCF_018294505.1 Triticum aestivum
AGAGGGCGGGGGGGGTTTCTGACAGGTGGTGGCGAGGGAGACAAACACTTAATGCATCTTTGTAGTGGGGCGTTGCAGCGCCGTGGTAATTACAATTTTACCCCACCAACAACTTAAAAAGTAAATGCATCTATTGGTAAATAAATGCACCATTTGAATGCATCTATTTTTTGAAAGTTAAGATCACATAACAAATCTGCTGGTATCCTACAAACAAAAAATTGATTGCAAATAGAAAGATCAAGTACTCTACCAAGGGAAGAAAAATAAAATAAACAAATATGCACGTACAAAAACAAGAGAAAGAAGTTCAAAAAATAAAGAACATAAGTTCAAGTACACTAATCACATAAGTAAAGGCATATGAATAAATAAACACTAAGAAACAAAAAGAAGAAGTTCAAGTACAAAAACAGATGAAGTCCACATCTAACTAAAATACACGACTTAAAAACAATATAGAAGTTCAAAATTCAAATACACACAAAGTACACATGCGGCTCGGCCTCGCGCTACCACATTGCTGCGCGCTAGGTTTTGACAGGACGCAATGCGGTTATTCTATTTCCACCCCCACCGCACGCACCCCAGAGCCACACCCCTAAGATAGATAGTGGGCTCATGGATGTGATGGACTCGCCTCAGCATGCGATGGCGCGGCACGCCGCGTCGTCGCCTGCTCCAGCTCGTTCCTGTCTCGGCC
>NC_057813.1:376520914-376577078 GCF_018294505.1 Triticum aestivum
GTCTCGGCCCTGCTAGGCCTCGCGCTACCGCATTGCTGCGCGCTAGGTTTTGACAGGACGAATGTGGTTATTTTGTTTCCACCCCCACCGCACGCACCCCAGAGCCACACCCCTAAGATAGATAGTGGGGTCACGAATGTGATGGACTCGCCTCTGCATGCAACGACACAGCACGCCGCGTCATCGCCTGCTCTGGCTCGTTCTTGTCTCGGCCTTCAAGGGGGAGGGGGGTCCCGACCTTCCTCCCCCCTGCTCGGCCTTGCTCTACCGCATTGCTGCGCGCTAGGTTTTGACAGGATGCAATGCGCTTATTCTGTTTCCCCGCCCATCGCATGCACCCCAGAGCCACACCCTAAGATAGATAGTGGGGTCACGGATGTGACGGACTCGCCTCCGCATGCGATGACATGGCATGCCGCGTCGTCACCTGCTCCGGCTCGTTCCTGTCTCGGCCTCGCGCTACCGCATTTGTCAATAGGCCCAATGCCTATTTCAATGTCTACAAATATTTAAATCCTAAAATAACAAACATAATTATAATTAAAGAAGTTCAAATAGTGAATATATAGAACTTTGGGATAGTTATTCACTGAATACCAACAACTATTATAAGTACGATAACATACTAGAAAAAATACAGAAGTTCAGGATAGTTATTCACCTCAAATTAACATGTTAATAACGATTAGCATACAGAAGTTCAGGATAGTTATTCACCTCAAATTAACATGTTAAAAATGTTTAGCATACAGAAGTTCAGGATAGTTATTCACTGAAGACCAACTACTATTATAAGTATGAAAACATACTAGAAAACCATAAAAAAATATACGCATATCCGTCAGCCAATTCCATGGTTGCTCATGGGACTAAGTCAAAAAAAATCCAAAGCAATGCAAAAGAATGAAAAATAACATAAAAAAAGAAAGAAATACAGAGGACTTGCTCCATTACCTTGCAAAGAAGGAAAAGCAGAAGTTCAGGTATGAACAACACAGAAGTCCAGCTTGTACAACGACCCTTAGATGATCTAGAAAACATGCATGCATACTTGGACTAATCCCATGATTGCTCACGAGACAAAGTCCAAGAAGAACATCTCAAGAACTAAAATTACAAAAAAAATGAAACAAAGAAAATATATAGCACCATGCACCTTCACCTTGCAAATGTGGAATGCAATGTGGAAAACCAGAAGTTCAACCATTAATTAAAAAGAAGTCCATCTTGTACTGAAGATAGTGGATGATCAAAAAACTATCCCAAAAACATAGATTAAAAGGAAGAAAGGATGCATGTGCCTATGGTCCAGCTCGACAGATACACACATGACGACAGTCAACAACATAAAACATACTTGATTTTTTATATAACAACGGCAACAACAGACTAGATCGTATTGCCTCATCTCCTAAAAGCATGCGTAAAGAGCACAGAAGTTCAGGTATGAAAGTTATAGCAGTCCAGCTTGTACAACAGAACGTAAAATGATTGAAAAAACAACCCCAATTAAATTTGGTTCCCATATTTAATCGTTTGGGTCAATTCCAACACGTATTGAAGTGCTACAATTGTTCGAAGTATGCAAACATTGTACAAAAAATAAAACAGTATGCGTGCATACTTGGGACTAATCCTACGGTTGCACACCAGATAAACTCAAAACCAATTCAAAAAATTGAAAATTACCAAAAAAGAAAAGAAATATAGAGCACAATGTTGCACCGCCTTGAAACATGGAAACCTAGAAGTTCAATCACTGGTACAATAGAAGTCTAGCTTCTACTACAGACCTTGGGAATAAGAAGTTCAAATAGTGATGATATAGAAGTCCGGGTTTATGTAAAACCTTGAACTAGCATATAGAAGTTCAGGATAGTTATTAACTAAAGTCCAACAAACTATTAGATAACGAGAACATGCTACAAAAAATAAAAAATATATGCATATTAATCGGCCAAACAATTAAATGGACTTGCTGCACAACCAATGAAAAGAATGAAAAAACAACAGTAAAAAGGAAAGAAATACAGAGGACTTGTTGCACAACCTTGCAAAATAAAGGAAAATCAGAAGTTCAGGTATGAGCAACGCAGAAGTCCAGCTTGTACAACGGCCATTAGATGACACAGAAAACACGAACGAACAAATTCGTCTGAAACATATAATCTTCTGCGCCTGATTAGAACACGTCTGCGCACCCTTGTAAATGATCTGCCAACTACCTTTCCATAAGAAAAATGACCAGAGGGCAAATCCAGAAACCGCAAAAAAACCGTGCAACAGCCGCGGGAGTGCCAACATCAAAACGCCAGAAATCAAACCATATGGACCCTCCCGATTGAAATTGACGACGTAGTAAGCCTTCAATTTCACTACAGTACGCAAATCACTGAGCAAACTTGATAGGAAAACAAGAAATTGCCGATGGCGGAGGATGCCTCTCGGGCGGATGAAGAACACGGCCGGTTCCGAATTCACTTGAAATAAAAAAAATTGTGCAACAAAATCGTACCAAAACACAATTCCCATCGTGCTAGAGCTTCGACAACACCCAAAGCAAGCATTAAACTCGCAACAGACACAAGTTCATCATCACCCGAGACCAAATCCGCCAATGATCGTGATTCCTATTTAAAATGCGCATTTAGTTACTAAAAAACGTGTGCACATTACACTTATATCACAAACATCATGATTGATCAGAAAAACTCAGAGTAGAAGGCACTATTACGAAGATAGCCCGAAGGTCGAGTTTATACAGGAAGAAGTCCAGGTTGTGTAACTCAGGAAGTCCAGGTTGTGATCAGAACATTATTCTGATCCCGTGATCAGAATAGTGTTTATGTACACACACACACACACACACATCTGGGCTATTCTGTTTCGCAAAAGAGAATATTATTTGGTTACCCTACTTGAACTGACGAATGTGACAGGTTGGACTAACATGGGTTTTCTACCCCAAAAGGGATTGACAACCCCTTTAACACGTCGGGTTACAAGGTGTTGTTATTTGTGTGCAGGGGTTGTTTACGTTGTGTTGCTTAGTTCTCCTACTGGTTCGATAATCTTGGTTTCATATCTGAGGGAAATACCTACCGCCGCTATGCTGCATCATCCCTTCCTCTTTGGGGAAATACCAACGTAGCTTCAAGTGACATCACGTACTGCTAGCGCTGCTGCAAGCTACTTCTGCTGCTATGCTTGGTTGCCGTTGTTGCTTGCTATTACCGCTCCTTGTGCGCTGCTGCTTGTTGCCACTAGTCACCGTGCATCGCGCTTGTCACCGCTACCAGCTGCGTCGTGGCCAAGGCCTCTGCCATGCGTGTGTGCGTGCATGCCCGCCCTTGATGGCCAACCCTTTTTAATTAGGACAAGTAGTAATTAGAGGTTAGGTTAGTTAGTCTAAACCTTATGACATGTGGACCCTACTGTAAATTAAAATGATAAATTAAATTAAAAAGTGCCTAAGTTTATGACACATGGGACCCATTCACTATTCACTGATTGACCCAGTCAACAGCTGATTGTGTTGTTGACTTTGACCTGGCCCCACATGTTATTGACCTGGCACTGGGTAGTCATCGGATCACCAGAAGGGGTTATGGGAAGCCCCAGGAGGATGATGGGCCTTTTGGGCCATTAGAGGGGAGCACACCATCCCACAAGGGGCTGGTGCACCCCCCTATGGTAGCCGGCCTATGGGGGAAAGGAAGGAGGGGGATTCGGCCCTCCCCCTTCCTTCCCTCTCCCCCCCCCTTTACTTTCCCTCTCCGGCAAATATCGTAAGGGGGGCACGGCTAGGGAAGGAACCCTAGGAGGATTTGGCCTACTTGGGGCGCCTCCTTGGCTCCTCCCTCCCCCACCCACCTATATATATGTGGGAGGGGGTGCCACACAATGCCACAACAATCTCTTAGCCATGTGCGGCGCCCCTCTCCACAATTTTGTCCCTCATTCATATTTTTGTAGTGCTTAGGCGAAGCCCTGCGGAGATAGCATCACCACCACCATCACCATGTAGTCGTGCCACCGAAACTCCTCCACTACTTCACCGTATTGTTGGATAAAGAAGGTGAGGACGTCACCGAGCTGAACATGTGCTGAACGCGGAGGTGTCGTACGTTCGGTACTTGATCGGTTGGATCACGAAGAAGTTCAACTACATCAACCGTGTTACTAAACTCTTCCGCTTACGGTCTATGAGGGTACGTAGACACACTCTCCCCCTTGTTGCTATGCATCTCCATCGATAGATATTGCATGTGCATAGGAAAAAAATTGTTTTCCATGGAACGTTTCTCAACATGCAGAGTTGCACTAAGTGTGATCTATCGAGGGTGATTCCTTGTATTTCACTCTCGATGATGACTCTATTGTAGCACACCTAGTGTGATCTTACTAGGGGTGATTCCTCGTATTTCACTCTCGATGATGTCTCTGTTGTGCAGTATATCAAGTGTAAACCTATCGAGGGTGATTGAAGGTATGGACCTAAGTCATGTCAACCCCCAATAATAAAGACAAGTCGGCTCGAATAGCACTTGCGACTAATTATATGTTGAAGTCGGGTCGGCCCCAAGGGTAGCCATGAGAGATTCCTGTGGCGGCTGGTTGTTTAGCGGTACCACCCAGGATGTGGTGGTAGCTTGGGACCCATCCCAACAGCCAACATGAAGACATGCACTTTGGTGGAGCGAAAGGGCAAGTAGTGACCACCTAGGCGAGCGGTGGGCCTGGTCCCTGGTCCTGGTCTGTGAGTTACCAAGTCGACACGACAGGAGACCTGTTCGCGTCCACGAGCTACTAATAAAACACTAACGAGATTGGGTATTTGATCTGAGTTAGCGCTGGCCTAAACACACTAACCATCGCATGGGATAATGGTATACAGGACCCTCGGCGTCGTACGATTTCTTCTAAAAGCTCCGTCAGACGTCCAGTTCAGCATTGCAGCACGGCCGGGCAGGTGCCATCCAGGACAGAGGTGGTGCCTGGACTCGACCCTGCTCACAACGACCAGGAGTGCTTAGAGGTGAGTGGCCGAACAACTCCTTCGCACTTAGGATGTAGACCGACGGGGACCTCTTTGCGGACTCTAGGTAGGACTATAGCATGTTGATTTCCTGAGGCCGGGAATTTCCTAGAAAAGTGTGTTCGGCCAGAGGTAATTGAGTGTATCAGGTAATGTGGTGCACCCCTGTAGGGAAGTTAAACTATTCGAATAGCCGTTTCCATGATAACAGAATGCTTGGATATATGCGAGTATCCCGATCTTATACAGCTTGAACCTGATACTTGATGAAATAGATTGCTCAATAAATATGGCATGTCTGCTGTTGGGGGTATAACTATTGGGTATGACCCGCCCAGGAGGGGCCGGGTCATGCCACTAGTGACTTAAAGATGAAGAGGCCTGATAAGGTCTAGAAGAGTTGAAGATGGTGGTTCATGAAGCAAACCTATTGGAGGCCCAAGACCCGAAGGCGGCTAGAGGCCCAAAGAGATGAGCCGCCATATGTTTAACTTGTCCCATAAGGCAAGTTTCATTAGAAACTGAGCCGGTCACGTTGTGTGAACCGGCCGAGACTCTGTAAGCCGCCAGACCTCAACCTGTGTATATAAAGGTGAGACCCAGCGGCAGGTTAAACTCAAGAAATAATCAATCGAGTACTAGGTCAAGTGTATTCACTCCCTAGTAACTGAAACACAAGCAATACAACTGAAAGTAGGAGTAGGCTTTTAACTCGTTGAGAGGGGCTAAACCTGGGTAAACTCTGTGTGTCCTTTGTCCGTTCAACCCCTTTAAGCTAACCTAGCTGCGATGGCTCACACCTAAGTCATTTTGCTAGGGCATCTGTCATGTTAAATCCACGACAGTTAGTGCCCACCATGGGGACAAACCACGGTGGTTTCGAATTCTTGAAGGGCAGCTTCTCAGGGATCAAGGGATACGCCATGGGCCGGATGACCAAGAGTCGCCACGGCAAAATCTACAACGATGATGCAGGATGGGGTCCCGAGGCTGATTCATTTAAATACGGGTACCGGGTCCCCTTCGGCGAAATCGTTGTCTTCATCGGCAAGATCGGCGAGTCGGAGCCTGAGCCGGACACCTGCACTGACATCATCGAGATGGCTCAGCGCGCGCAACCCGCCAAGGCTCAAGCCACCCCGAAGCGTGCTTTTGTGGGCTTTACTCAAGGAGTGGATCTTGAGGGAGGATCTATCTCCGGTGGAGAGATAGTTGTCTACTCTGGCGATGAGTCCTCAACCGGGAAGACCAATTCCATGTATGAATTGCAAGATGATAGGCTTGGGGGATGTTTCGATGGCGACAGTATTCCGGACCCCTGTGAGCCGCCGAACCGGGTTGCGATCTTCATGGCCGGCACGCAACCGGTGCAGAATTCCTCAACTGCAACAGCAATGATCTCTGGTTCAGCAGTCGCTGTGGCAGCCGGGGCAGGAGGCCCTGTGCGCCCGCCGGCTCAAGTTTTATGTGAGTTGTTGGAGGCTCTGGCAACCTTGCTCGCAGTGGAGGTGACCCCGTCGAATCAAGCACAACATAACATGGACGTTGCGAAGTTGTGTGATGAGATAGCTCAAGCTAAGGAGGACCTTAACGCTGAAAATACCAGGATGGCAACAAAGTGAGCCACCTTGGAGATGGAATCGCAGTGGATTCAAGCAGAAAATTTCGCTTAAACTTGGACCAGAATGCATCAAACGTTGTTTTTAACAGGAGACACCAGAGCCGTCTGCCTCATGAGTTCGGTGCAAGAAATCTCTTCAATACGCCTGGGCAGGACCGAGTAACCCGCCCGTCGTGACCCGGGTTGAAAGGATCGAGAAGAGGGGTCTAGAGGGGGGGTGATTAGAAATTAAGTACCAAAAGTTGCAGTTTTTAACTTCTTTAACTTTAAGTGGAGTTTTGGCACAAGTTTAACGATCACGATACATAACAAGCAAGCATGCAAAGAGTATATGAGCAGCGGAAAGTAAAGCATGCAACTTGCAAGAATGTAAAGGGATGGGATTGGAGTGTGCAAACGCAATTGGAGACACGGATGTTTTCCTCGTGGTTCCGATAGGTGATGCTATCGTACATCCATGTTGATGGAGACTTCAACCCACGAAGGGTAACGGCTGCGCGAGTCCACGGAGGGCTCCACCCATGAAGGGTCCACGAAGAAGCAACCTTGTCTATCCCACCATGGTCGTCGCCCTTGAAGGACTTGCCTCACTAGAAGTAGATCTTCACGAAGTAGGCGATCTCCTTGCCCGTACAAACTCCTTGGTTCAACTCCACAATCTTGTTGGAGGCTCCCAAGTGACACCTAGCCAATCTAGGAGACACCACTCTCCAAGAAGTAACAAATGCTGTGTTGATGATGAACTCCTTGCTCTTGTGCTTCAAATGATAGTCTCCCCAACACTCAACTCTCTCTCATAGGATTTGGATTTGGTGGAAAGAAGATTTGAGTGGAAAGCAACTTGGGGAAGGCTAGAGATCAAGATTCATATGGTAGGAATGGAATATCTTGGCCTCAACACAAGTGTAGGTGGTTCTCTCTCAGAAAATGTAAGTTGGAAGTGTAGGTTCGTTCTGATGGCTCTCTCCACGAATGAAGAGGAAGTGGATGGGTATATATAGCCTCCACACAAAATCTAACCGTTACACACAACTTGCCAATCTCGGTGAGACCGAATTGAGAAACTCGGTCGGACCGATTCAGCAAATCTAGTGACCGTTAGGATTTTCGGTGGGACCGACATGCAAATCGGTAGGACCGATATGGTTAGGGTTAGGGCATAACGTAATCTTGATGAGACCGATTACACAAACTCGGTGAGACCGATTTTGGTAATAAGCTAACTAGAGAGTTGGTCAGGTAAACTCGGTGGGACTGATTCTCTCATCTCGGTGAGACTGAAATGTTACGAAAAGGAGACTGAGAGTTTACATTGTAATCTCGGTAGGACCGATTACGCAAACTCGGTGAGACTAATTTTGGTAATAGATACATACAGAGAGATTACAATCCCATCTCGGTGAGACCGAGATCCCTATCGGTGAGACCGATTTGCCTAGGGTTTGTGGCAGTGGCTATGACATCTGAACTCGGTGGTGCCGGATAGAAAGAATCGCTGGGGCCGAGTTTGACTTTTGGTTTTAGGTCATATGTGGATGTGAGAAAGTAGTTGAGGGCTTTGGAGCATATCACTAAGCATTTTGAGCAAGAACCTCATTAAGCAACACCTCATCCCTCCTTGATAGTATTGGCTTTTCCTATAGACTCAATGTGATCTTGGATCACTAAAATAGAAAATGTAGATTCTTGTTCTTTGAGCTTGAGCCAATCCTTTGTCCTTAGAATCTTGAAGGGGTTCCACATCCTCTAGTCCATGCCACTTCATTTGTTGAACTTATCTAAAACATACTAGGTAAAAGTGTTAGTTCAACAAGAGATATGTTGACATTAATTACCAAAACCACTTAGGGATCACTTGTGCTTTTAATCTCCCCGTTTTTGGTAATTGATGGCAACATACATCAAAGCTTTAGATAAAGATATAGGGAATAACAAGTAAAGCTTTGGAAAGACATGTAACATGCATAGGCTCCCCCTACATGTATGCAATCATGTGAATATGGAATATAGGAGCATGTGAATGCATAAACATGATAGAGTAAGCAATTTGTTACATGTATCTTGGCTATATGCATCAGAGCAAATGATGTGAATATGGGAAATGTACCTTCATGCTCATGAGTCCTTCTTGCAAACAATATGTACATCAGCAAGAATTCCTCATAAACATGACTGTGATGCATATACTTACCTTGTGGGCTTGAGTTGGCTTAGGATGGAATGAACCTACGTAAACAAGGTTAGATAACACAGATACACCTACTGGCCAAAGCAAACAAAAGAAACCACAAGAGTACCAAGACTGGGATGACATGTAGAGTGAGTACTAAGTACCATTTTGGATATAGACATGTCCCCAAAGGTAAAGATGTGCAATGAATTCAAGGACTTTCTTCCCTTAGATGTCTTGCTCTCCCTGAATCTAGCATGGGATACTGGGAGAAGATAGGGAACAGAAAATTAGAGCAAAATCAGAGCTCAAAGAAAATAAACAGAGCTAATGCAAACAAGCAAATATGAACATGTCTTTCCCCTCTTGAAGACATGTGTCTTCTCTCCTCTTGAACACCAAGCATCTGGGGTCCTTGATGATTACTCTTTCTCCCCTTGAGTATTCTCTCCCCCTATAGATATGATTAAGCTTTGATGTGATCTCTCTCTCCCCCTTTGACATCAATTTCCAATAAGGGTTCTTCTGGATTTTTGTCATGATGGGTTTGGTCCTTGAGTCACAGAACAAAGCAGTAAGTTGAATGTGATGCTGGTCGAGGACAAGATTCATTGAGTGGAGCTGGATCAAAAAGAATGCAGAATCAAGTGGCAAGCTGTCTTTCCTGTAGTGAAATCAGTGGCACAGAGTTGTATGTTTCGGTTGTACCGAAAGGATTCGGTTGGACCGAAAACAACAGACCGGTGTGACCGAGTTCATCACAGAGAAAACACTTGTCACCTTAGCTCACTAGTCAAGTAGGATCTCACAAGGATTTGCAAGGAATTAACTGAAAGATTTGTAAAGAATTGGATGCAGGTAATGCAGAACAAATAGAAAAGAAAAGAAATCTAGGTGATTTTTTTTGAAAGGGGAAACAAATATGCATGAGACAAATGCAAGAGCACAAAAAAGAACACACGAGAACTTCATCTAGAATTGGTCGGCAACAAAGTCACCTATGTTAGAGTATATTGACTTAGGAGTCAAGTGAGATCACTTGATCATAGGTCATACTCATCGTTTAAGCTCAAAATGGGATTACCATTTTTCGTTTAAGCATCTTGATGTATTCACATCTTGTCGAGTTGCTTTGACTCATGACTTGGAGTAAAGCTTCTCTAAGATGGAATAACATACCTTGGGTGGTGGTGTTGATCATGATCATGTAGTTGAACTTGTGTGGGTTGCTGAAGGTTGATGTAGCTCATCAAGAGTTGGGAGCACCACTTGGAGTTTGAGTTCATATTCCTACATGGGTTAGTTTTTGCAAGGAAGAGCACTTGTGTATCCAAAATGACAATCATGAATTTTAACATATAATTTGTCAAAGGATATGTTTGAATGGTTTCGTGCTTCCTTGTCTTCAACCACCATTGTGTAGAGACTTGGTGATGTAGAGATTGCTCAAGATGTGAATGAGTTGCAATCTCATAGATTTAGATTCATCCAAGTACCTACAACGGTTAGATAACATGCAAGGTGCAAATATATCCAAGACATAAGGTAGTCATCATAAGAGAAATATCAAGGATTAGTCATAGGCTCATGCCTTGCATGTATCAAATGGAGTTCCTACTCCAAGTTCGAAGCATCAATGATGTTCAATTCACCTCTTAACCTGCAAAACACTTTCTCATCAAGTGGTTTAGTGAATATATCCTCTAATTGCTTTTCGGTGCGAACATGCTTAAGATTAATGTCCCCTTTGGCAACATGATCTCGAATGAAATGATGACGAACTTCAATATGTTTAGTTCGAGAGTGTTGCACGGGATTCTGCGCAATCTTGATAGCACTTTCATTGTCACAAAGCAATGGAACATGTTTCACATATATCCCATAATCTTTAAGAGTTTGGGTCATCCTAAGCAATTGAGCACAACATGAACCAGCGGCAATGTATTCTGCTTCGGCGGTGGATAAGGATACCGATTTTTGTTTCTTGGAAGACCAAGATACAAGAGATCTACCAAGAAATTGACAAGTACTCGAAGTGGACTTTCTATCAACCTTGTCACTGGCATAGTCTGAGTCGGAGTAGCCAACAAGATCAAAAGAGGCCCTCTTTGGATACCAAATGCCAAAGTTTGGTGTATGGATTAAGTATCTCACTATCCTTCTCACGACCTTAAGATGACATTCTTTAGGAGCAGCTTGATATCGTGCACACATGCACACACTTAGAATAATATCGGGACATGAAGCACATAGATATAACAATGAACCAATCATAGAGCGATAAACCTTTTGATCGACCGGTTCACCATCTTTGGTCAAATCAAGATGTCCACTAGTAGGCATGGGTGTAGTCATACCTTTGCATTCTTGCATATTGAACTTCTTGAATAAGTCCTTGGTGTACTTCGTTTGAGAGACAAAGGTACCTTCCTTAGTTTGCTTGATTTGCAAATCAAGAAAGAATTTGAGTTCACTCATCATAGACATCTCAAACTTCTCCGACATTAGCTTTCCAAACTTTTCACTAAAATGAGGGTTAGTTAATCCAAATATAATATCATCGACATAAATTTGGCACACAAATAGTTCTCCGTTGAGCCTTTTAGTAAAAAGAGTAGAATCTATTTTTCCAATTTCAAAGCCTTTTTCAATAAGGAACTTGGTCAAGCATTTATACCAAGCTCTAGGAGCTTGTTTGAGTCCATAAAGAGCTTTGTGAAGTGTGTAAACATGATTAGGTTTCTTAGGATTGACAAAGCCGGGAGGTTGCTTAACATAGACTTCCTCCTCTATTTCACCATTTAGAAAAGCACTTTTAATGTCCATTTGGTACAAGGTGATATCATGGTGATTATCATAGGCAAGTAAAATGCGAACGGACTCAAGTCTAGCAACAGGAGCATATGTCTCACCATAGTCCATACCTTCGACTTGTGTGTAGCCTTGGGCGACGAGACATGCTTTGTTGCGAACTACTTGTCCATCTTCATCTTGCTTGTTGCGAAACACCAATTTGGTACCTATGATGTTGTGGTTGTTGTCGAGCTTCTCAACTATTGTCCAAACTTGATTTCTCTCAAAGTTGTGTAGCTCTTCATGCATAGCGTTTATCCAATTCGGATCTTCCAATGCTTCTTCAACCTTCATAGGTTCAATGCTAGAGATGAATGAATAGTGTTCACAAAAGTTAGCTAAACGAGTTTTTGAGCGAGTGATTCTCCCGGTTTGGATATCATTGTAGATTTGCTCAACGAGATGGTCTTTAGCAATTCTTGCTCGAACTCATGAAAGCTTTTGCTTGGATCTTGGTTGAACATCTTCTTCATCTTGTTCTTCTTCTTGGTCTTCTTCGTTGTTGACGTTGTCGTTCTCTTGTCGTGGTGGAGAAGGAGGTTGTTGGCGTTCATCTTGGTGCACTTCCTCATTTTCTTCATCTTGGTGTGTCCCACTTGTGGATGCTTCCATATCAACTCTTGGTTCACCTTGTCGTGAGGTAGAAGCTTCCACTTGGACGGACGAGGTACTCTCCTTCACCTCTGTTGGACAAATCTTGCCAATAGACAAGTCTTGGATTGCTTCCGAGGGGTCTTTGTCTCCTACATCTATTGGCAACTGCTCTACTTGCGAGCCATTAGATTCATCAAACTTCACATCTACCTTCTCTTCAACCTTTCGGGTGAAATTATTGTAGACACGGTAAGTGTGAGAGTTTGAGCCATAACCAACTAGGAAACCTTCATGAGACTTAGAAGCAAATTTAGAATGACGATGCTTATCAAGAATGTAGCACTTTGAGTCGAATACTCGAAAGTATCCAACTTGTGGTTTGTTACCGGTGAGGAGCTCGTATGCCGTCTTGCCGAGTAGCTTGTGAAGATACAAGCGATTTGTTGCGTGACAAGCTGTCTCAACCGCTTCCGCCCAGAAGTGCTTCGGCGTCTTGTACTCATCAAGCATCATTCTTGCCATTTCGATGAGCGTCCAGTTCTTCCTCTCAACAACTCCATTTTGTTAAGGTGTGTACATAGCCGAGAACTCATGTGAAATCCCTTCTTCGTCAAGAAAGGTGTCCACATTTGCGTTCTTGAACTCCGTTCCGTTGTCACTGCGAACCTTCTTGATCTTCACTTCAAATTGATTTTAGGCCTTCCTAGCAAAGTTTTTGAAGATCTTTTGGACCTGCGATTTATCATCTAGAAAGAACACACACGTAAATCTTGAAAATCATCAACTATAACTAGACCAAAAGAATTTCCACCGAGACTTTTGTAGGCGTTGGGACCAAAAAGATCCATGTGAAGTAGCTCGAGTGGCCTCCTTGTGGTCATGATGTTCTTCACGGGATGCCTCCCTCCAACCTGTTTACCTGCCTGACAAGCGTTGCAAAGTCTATCCTTATCAAATATGACATCGTTAACGCCAAGGATATGATTTCCTTTAATAAGCTTGTCAAGGTTTCGCATGCCAACATGACCTAATCGTCTATGCCATAACCAACCTTTAGAAGATTTAGCAGTAAAGCAAGTTCTAGGTTGAGCCTTTTTAGTGAAGTCAACAATGTAAAGATCACCCCTACGTATACCGGTAAAGACCATTTTATGATTATCTCTACGAAACACTTGGCAATCTACTTCAGTAAATAGGACATTGAAACCAAAATTAGCAAGTGTAGATACTGAAAGTAAGTTGTAGCCAAGAGATTCAATGAGCATGACATTTTGTATGGAGCTATCATGTGATATGGCCACCTTACCAAGGCCAAACACCTTACCCTTTGAGTTGTCACCGGAAGTGACATACTTTCGAGGACCATCATTTTCATCAAGCTCAAGAAACATATCTTTATCTCCGATCATGTGATTGGTACATCCACTATCAAGAACCCATTCCTTTCCTCCTTCCATATATCCCCGAAGATTTGCCATAAGACCAAAGTGTCTCATTGCATCATCAAGATCAAAGTCACTATCATCATCCTCGTCATAGTATCCATGTTCAACATCGTCATGTGGTGGATCAAATCGTAGAGAGGGTGATTCGTTAGAGTGAGTTTGACAATGATCTTATTTATGAATTTTAATAGCTTCAGAAATAATATCACTAATAATTCCAACATCTCCTTTGGCACGCATAAGGTTTGTAAGCTCAAATAGACAATCACCAAACATAGGATCATTGGAATTCATCTTACTCAAGGCAATAGAATTATGGAGAATTTCATCTAGATTTTTCAAGGAATAATTTGGAAAACGTTCCTCAAGAAATTTACATAAAGTGTAGGCACACTTAAGAGTAGGCAAACATCCAATCAAGTTTCTAGGCAAGCCTCTAGTGATAAGATTAGCAGTTCTAAGATTGCGAATCATGTCAATTGACTCATCAAGGGTAGGAGGCATAGGATCAACATGAGGTGCACAAGGGCTAGCAATGTACTTGTTCAAATGATATTCATTGAAAATCACAAGCATCTCATTTTTCCACTCATGAAAATACTCTCCATCAAGTATAGGCACTCTGTCTAAGACTCCCCAAAGTAGACTCATCCATCTTCCTCCAATGGTGTTTAAACCAAAGCAATGGAGACCAAAGCACTGATACCAATTGAAAGGATCGAGAAGAGGTGTCTAGAGTGGGGGTGATTAGACACTAAGTACCAAAAGTTTCAGTTTTTAACTTCTTTAAGTTTAAGTGGAGTTTTGACACAAGTTTAACAATCACAATACATAACAAGCAAGCATGCAAAGAGTATATGAGCAGCGGAAAGTAAAGCATGCAACTTGCAAGAATGTAAAGGGATGGGATTGGAGTGTGCAAACGCAATTGGAGACACGGATGTTTTTGTCGTGGTTCCCATAGGTGGTGCTATCGTACATCCACGTTGATGGAGACTTCAACCCACGAAGGGTAACGGCTGCGCGAGTCCACGGAGGGCTCCACCCACGAAGGGTCCACGAAGAAGCAACCTTGTCTATCCCACCACGGCCGTCGCCCACGAAGGACTTGCCTCACTAGAAGTAGATCTTCACGAAGTAGGCGATCTCCTTGCCCGTACAAACTCCTTGGTTCAACTCCACAATCTTGTCGGAGGCTCCCAAGTGACACCTAGCCAATCTAGGAGACACCACTCTCCAAGAAGTAACAAATGGTGTGTTGATGATGAACTCCTTGCTCTTGTGATTCAAATGATAGTCTCCCAAACACTCAACTCTCTCTCACGGGATTTGGATTTGGTGGAAAGAAGATTTGAGTGGAAAGCAACTTGGGGAAGGCTAGAGATCAAGATTCATATGGTAGGAATGGAATATCTTGGCCTCAACACAAGTGTAGGTGGTTCTCTCTCAGAAAAAGTAAGTTGGAAGTGTAGGTTCGTTCTTATGGCTCTCTCCACGAATGAAGAGGAAGTGGATGGGTATATATAGCCTCCACACAAAATCTAACGGTTACACACAACTTGCCAATCTCGGTGAGACCGAATTAAGAAACTCGGTCGGACCGATTTAGCAAATCTAGTGACCGTTAGGATTTTCGGTGGGACCGACATGCAACTCAGTAGGACCGATATGGTTAGGGTTAGGGCATAACGTAATCTCGATGAGACCGATTACATAAACTTGGCGAGACCGATTTTGGTAATAAGCTAACCAGAAAGTTGGTCAGGTGAACTCGGTGGGACCGATTCGCTCATCTCAGTGAGACCGAAATGTTACAAAAAGGAGACAGAGAGTTTACATTGTAATCTCGGTAGGACCGATTACGCAAACTCGGTGAGAACGATTTTGGTAATAGATACATACAGAGAGATTACAATCCCATCTCGGTGAGACTGAGATCCCTATCGGTGAGACCGATTTGCCTAGGGTTTGTGGTAGTGGCTATGACATCTGAACTCGGTGGCGCCGGATAGAAAGAATTGGTGGGGCGAAGTTTGACTTTTGGTTTTAGGTCATATGTGGATGTGAGAAAGTAGTTGAGGGCTTTGGAGCATATCACTAAGCATTTTGAGCAAGAACCTCATTAAGCAACACCTCATCCCTCCTTGATAGTATTGGTTTTCCTATAGACTCAATGTGATCTTGGATCACTAAAATAGAAAATGTAGAGTCTTGTTCTTTGAGCTTCAGCCAATCCTTTGTCCTTAGCATCTTGAAGGGGTTCCACATCCTCTAGTCCATGCCACTTCATTTGTTGAACTTATCTGAAACATACTAGGTAAAAGTGTTAGTTCAACAAGAGATATGTTAACATTAATTACCAAAACCACTTAGGGAGCACTTGTGCTTTCAATCTCCCCCTTTTGTTAATTGATGGCAACATACCTCAACGCTTTAGATAAAGATATAGGGAATAACAAGTAAAGCTTTGTAAAGACATGTAACATGCATAGGCTCCCCCTACATGTATGCAACCATGTGAATATGGAATATAGGAGCATGTGAATGCATAAACATGACAGAGTAAGCAATGTGTTACATTTATCTTGGCTATATGCATCAAAGCAAATGATGTGAATATGGGAAATGTACCTTCATGCTCACGAGTCCTTCTTGCAAACAGTATGTACATCAGCGAGAATTCCTCATACACATGACTGTGGTGCATATACTTACCTTGTGGGCTTGAGTTGGCTTAGGATGGAATGAACCTGCGTAAACAAGGTCAGATAACACAGATACACCTACTGGCCAGAGCAAACAAAAGAAACCACAAGAGTACCAAGACTGGGATGACATGTAGAGTGAGTACTAAGTACCATTTTGGATATAGACATGTCCCCAAAGGTAAAGATGTGCAATGAATTCAAGGACTTCCTTCCCTTAGATGTCTTGCTCCCCGTGAATCTAGCATGGGATACTGGGAGAAGATAGGGAACAGAAAATCAGAGCAAAATCAGAGCTCAAAGAAAATAAATAGAGCTAATGCAAACAAGCAAATATGAACATGTCTTTCCCCTCTTGAAGACAAGTGTCTTCTCTCCTCTTGAACACCAAGCATCTGGGGTCCTTGATGATTACTCTTTCTCCCCTTGAGTATTCTCTCCCCCTATAGATATGATTAAGCTTTTGATGTGATCTCTCTCTCCTAGTTTGACATCAATTTCCAATAAGGGTTCTTCTGGATTTTTGTCGTGATGGGTTTGGTCCTTGAGTCACAGAATAAAGCAGTAAGTTGAATGTGATGCTGGTCGAGGAAAAGATTCATTGAGTGGAGCTGGATCAAAAAGAATGCAGAAACAAGTGGCAAGCTGTCTTTCCTGTAGTGAAATCAGTGGCACCGAGTTGTTGGTGGATCATGCACGGGCTTACCGTGAGGCGGAGCTGGCGGCTCAATTAACGGCTCAGCAGCCTCAGTTACACCCTTTGACGTCCGTAGAAGCTGGGATGACTTCCAGGATGGTGGGTGTGCCGTGCTTAGTGCCGGCTCTACGCAATGAGCGATTGCCAAGGGCTTCAAGGGCCCTCTAAAAGTACCAAATTACACAGCGGATCAACCCCCGAAGGCTTGGATTGAGAGCTATGAGATGGCCATGGAGATGTTGGATGTCAATGACGCTGCATGCGTTAAGTATTTCACCATGATGCTGGATGGGCTGGCTCGTACCTAGTCAAAGGGATTGCCCCCTAACTCTGTCAGATCATGGGATGAATTGAAGGCGCGTTTTATTCAGAATTTCAAGGATACATGCAAACAGCCCATGTCAATTCTTGATTTAGACACTTGTGTCCAGAGTGAGGGTGAATCAACTGCCCATTGGGTACGCCGGATCTCGGCCATCATCCAGTCATCAGATAGCATCAATGTCGGCTCAGCTGTCCTGATTTTGGAGAAAAAATGTTGTTTCCTTCCCCTCAAACAGAAGCTGGGGCGGCTTAAGCGCCATTGCAATGATATGGGGGAGCTCATGGCGGCTCTTGTCAAATATGCTGATTCTGATAGCACTAAGGACCCTAAGTCTGATGAGAAAAAGGCTGGCAAGGGGAAGAAGAATGGCAATGTGAAGGGACAGCAGCACAATATGGCGGGTCAAGGTAATAATGGTAAGCGCAAGCAAGCCGACGGCGGCTCAGATTTTGTGGCTAATCCCAACGCGCAGAGTAATAATGGTAAGCGTAAAGGAAAGTCGTCAGCACCCCGGTTTGGTGGGCCAAAATTCAACCTTGAGGCAATAATGAATCAGCCTTTCCCAAAGCATGGTACTCAAGATAAGTCGGCTACTCATCTCTGGGAAGATTACTTTATCATGAGGGAGTATAGGAATTCTGGCTTTTATCAGGGTAACCAGGGCCCGCACTACGGGTCAGGTTCCGGCCCTCATGGGCCCGGCTTTGGAGGTGATGGCTCAAACTCTGGATTTTAGGGTCAAGGCAATCAAGGCGGTTTCAACTAGCAATCTAATCAGGGTAATCAGCAGCAGCAGTCTGGTTATCAGAGTCATCCGAAGCAGCTGAATAGTGGTCAATATCATGTGTTTACCACAATTTTGTGCAAGCGAGATCAGAACATTCACAAGCGGGCGGTGAACGCGGTTGAGCCGGCAGTTCCCCGATACTTACGATGGTCAGAGTAGCCCATTGTATGGAGCCGCGAAGATCACCCGCCTTGGGTTGATAATCCAGGTCAGCTGGCTTTGGTGGTGGCGCCTCAGGTCAGAGAATACAAGTTTACTAAAGTGCTTATAGATGGAGGAAGCAGCATCAATGTCCTCTATTATGATACTTTTCACCGTATGAATTTGACTGACAAAGATCTTAAGCAATCCTCTACAATTTTGCATGGGGTGGTGCCCGGTAAGTCAGCATATCCAGTTGGCAAGATAACCTTGGCGGTAGTTTTTGGTAATGAGTATGATTATAGGGCTGAAAATTTGACTTTTGAAGTGGTCAAGATTAAGAGCCCTTATCACGCCTTGTTGGGCGGTCGGCTTACGCCAAATTTATGGCACGGCCTTGTTATGTTTATCTGCAGCTTAAGATGCCGGGTTATAAGGGTACCATCACGGTGCATGGAGCAAGATAGCTTTGGAGTGCGAGGAGGGCGATGCTGCCTATGCTGAGTCAGCTTGTGCAACTGAGGAGCTGAAGTTCTATAAAGATAATGTTGACCCGGCAGATATGACCCCCTTGAAGAAGCCAACTGCAGAGCAGGACCCTCTGTTGAAGTTTAAGTCGGCGATGGTACTAAACTGGTTGACTTTGTCCTTGCCGACTCATCCAAGCAGTTCATCAACACCAGTCTCAAAAAAAGCAGTTCATCATCAGTGCCAACATGGATCTAAAATAGGAAAGCACGCTCATCGAGTTCATCCGTGAGAACCGGGACATCTTTGCATGGAAGCCTTCTAACATGCCAGGTGTATCGAGGGAACTCGTTGAGCACACTCTTAACATTGATCTGAAGTTTAAGCCGGTCAAGCAATACCTTTGTTGTTTTAAGGAGGAAAGGCGCAAGGCCATTGGTGAAGAAGTGGCCCGGCTCTTGGCGGCTGGGTTTATTACTGAATTTTTTCATCCTGAATGGTTGGCTAACCCGGTGTTGGTGCTTAAGAAGAACGGCACTTGGCGTATGTGCGTAGATTACACAGATCATAACAAGGCTTGTCCGGCTGATCCTTTTGCTCTCCCTCGTATTGATCAGATCATTGATGCTACGGTGGGATGTGAGCGTTTGAGTTTTTTGGATGCTTATTCTGGTTATCATCAGATCAAGATGGCAATTAAGGACCAGGAGAAGACATCCTTCATCACTCCCTTTGGAGCCTTCCGCTATGTGTCTATGCCTTTTGGGCTCAAGAGTGCCAAAGGCGACTTATCAGCATTGTGTTCAGAATTGTCTCCACAGCCAGATTGGACGCAATGTCCATGCTTATGTGGATGATATCATTGTGAAATCCAGGAAGAAGGAGACCTTGGTAGATGATTTGAAGGAGACCTTTGACAATCTTTGGGTTTACAAGATGATGCTTAACTCGGATAAATGTGTTTTTTGGGTGCCAGTGGGCAAGCTTTTGGGTTTTCTTGTCTCTGAGAGAGTATTGAAGCTAACCCGGAGAAGATCAAGGCTATTACTTCCTTGGCTAAGCCGGCATGTGCTAATGATGTTCAACGTTTGGCGGGTCGTATTGCGGCCTTAAGCCAGTTTATAAGCCGCTTGGGTGAAAAGGATATTCCTCTTTACCAGAAGATGAAGAAAACAGAACACTTTGTCTGGAGTGATGCTGCCAATGAGGCGTTTGAGGCACTTAAGAGACAACTGGCTGAGCCGCCAGTTCTTGCAGCTCCTATTGACAAGGAGCCCTTGCTTTTATATGTGGCTACTAATAGCAGGGCTGTCGGTGTGGCAATTGTTGTAGAGAGGAAGGAGTCAGGCAAGGAATATCCGGTTCAAAGGCCGGTTTATTTTGTCAGTGAGGTATTAATTGAGTCTAAGCAGAGATACCCACATTGGCAAAAGCTAACCTATGGAGTATTCATGGCTAGTCACAAGTTGAAGCATTATTTCTTTGGTCATCCCATCATTGTGGTCATCTCTGCTCCTCTAGGGGATATTATTCAAAATAGAGAAGCTACAGGCCAGGTGGCCAAGTGGGTCGTTGAGCTTGGACCCCATGGTTTGAAATATATGCCTCGAACAGCCATTAAATCTTAGGCCCTTGTTGATTTCATCAATGACTGGACAGAGCTGTAGATGCCTGGGGATAAGCCAGATAATACGTACTGGACTATTTATTTTGATGGATCCAGGCAATTGGAAGGCTCGGGGGATGGAGTTATCTTGGCTTCCCCATGAGGTGGTAAGTTTTATTATGTTTTGAGGTTGATGTTTCCTTGTACCAACAATGCAGCTGAGTATGAGGCTTTACTCCATGGTCTTCGGATGGCTAAGGAAATGAATCAAAGCCGGGTCAGGTGTTTTGGCGATTCAGATCTGGTGGCTCAGCAAGTCTCAGGAACTTCTGATTCCAAAGACCCACTTATCGCCGGGTGGTTGATGATATTGCCGGCCATTTCAAGGGCTATCAGGTGGAACATATTGATCGCAGGAAAAATGAGGCGGCTGATGCTTTAAGCCAGCTGGGGTCCCAATGTAAACCGGTATCACCTAATGTTTTTCTTGATGTTCCGAATAATCCTTCGGTTAAATTGCCTACATAAGAGGATCTTGTTATCCCTGACCCAGAGGCACAATTGGTGGTGGCTCTTCATGCTAATCCTGATTGGATAGTTCCATATTCGGCTTATATGACCCGGGGTGAGTTACCTGATGATGAAACTTTGGCCAGGCAAATAACCCGGAGGTCTAAGTCAATGATCATTGTCAATGGCGAGTTACACCGATGCAGTGTTACAGGGGTGTTTCAATGATGCATCTCTCCTGAGGAGGGCCGTGAGATTCTAAGGGAGATTCATGAAATAGATTGTGGCCACCATGTCATCTCTAAATATCTCATTACTAAGGCTTTTCGTCATGGGTTTTATCGGCTGACGGCTCATGCTGATGCAGAAGATCTGGTTAGCAAGTGTGATGGATGTCAGAAATTTTCAAAACGAGCTCATGTGTTGGCTCAAGAATTGAGGATGATTCCAATTACTTGGCCGTTTGCGGTCTGGGGGGCTGGATATGGTTGGACCTTTTAAAAGATCCAAGGATAAAAAGACCCACATGTTGGTGGCGGTTGACAAGTTCACAAAGCGGGTTGAAGCAGAGCCAGTAAGCAAATGTGATGCGGCAACAGCAGTTCAATTCATCAAAAAGGTGATATTCCATTTTGGTTATCCTCGTAGCATCATAACTGATAATGGCACTAACCTGTCTAAGGGTGCTATGAAAGAATTATGTCTACAAGAGCATATTCGGCTTGATGTCTCGTCAGTGGCTCACCCCCAGTCTAATTGTCAAGCTGAAAGGGCCAATCAAGAAATCTTGAGAGGTATAAAACCCCGGCTTATGGTCCCTTTGCAGAGGACGCCAAGTTATTGGGTTGAGGAGTTACCCTTAGTGCTTTGGAGTATTAACACTACCCCCAACAGATCCACAGGTTATACGTCGTTCTTCATGGTTTACGGAGCAGAGGAAGTTCTTCCCAGTGACAACCGTCACGACTCGCCTCGTGTGGCGGCTTATGTTGAAGCTGACAATGAAAAAGCGCGTCAAGATGCTCTTGATTTGTTGGATGAAGAACATGACCTTGCAGCGGCTCGTTTGGCAATATACCAACAAGATCTACGCCATTATCATGGCCATCGGGTTAAGACCCGGACCTTTCAAGAAGGTGACTTGGTGCTCCGGCTCATCCAGGATCAGACAGATATGCACAGATTATCCCTACCTTGGGAAGGACCCTTTGTGGTCAGCAAGAACTTGAACAAAGGATCGTACTACCTCATTGATGTTTTAGACCACAAGGACTCACGCACATCGGAGGAGGAGACCTGCCGGCCTTGGAACATTGCCCATCTTCGGCCTTATTACACCTGAGCCATTGGCTCTTGTGTTGTACATATTTTCATCCATGTATATATTATGGTCAAGTATAATAAGCCGGCATCCCTGATAAGTCAGGGCCTCTGTCGTTTGATTTCTGAGTATCTGAGTCTTTATTGTTAATTCATAGGATCACTCGGGGGCTTCCTACTCTTTGAGCATAGCTATGTCTACCCTATTGATCCGGCTTATATGCCTTGTTGCAAATTCTTGGGGGCTTATTTCCCAAGTTAAAGGTTACCAAAGAGAACTTGTGGCAATGCATAGTTCAAACATAGGTATCCTGCCTTGAAGGCTCAATATATGTCATTTGGGGGGCTCCCTGTTCAATGAACATAGCTTTTGTTAACACTTTTTGGATTGGCTAGTATGCCAAGTGTAAACCACCAAAATTCTGGTGTATCCTGCCTTGTTTGTCTGCCACTCCACCCAGGTAATCCTGGAATGACCCGCCGTACTCATGACAGTCAATCTTATAAAGACCCTGAACTTGTCTAAAGTACAACGGTGGTTGGTCATGTGAGGCCCGGCTTATAGGTTTGAATGAAGGATTAATCTAGTGGTTGTGCGGCCCATGAACAACACTTGATATTGAGGCTTGGCAGCGTATGAAAGCCTTGTTTTTTCTGATTTATTGTTTTCTGAACATTGTTTCAAGTTGATATCTTTGTACCATATTGACATATGGTTTAACACGATTTAGGCCATGTAGCCTTAATCATTATGGCTCATGTTATGAGTATGTCTGAGGTTTTGATGACCCGTTCTATCTTTGGAGGACAAGTCGCCAGTATATTTGGATTACTCACTTGGAGTTATATGCTCTAAGCCACAGAACAGTCATCCTCATTGGATATGGTGATGTAAGCTGGTAGTATGAACCAATTTCATAGGTAGTTTTTACTTGTTGTATATGAATACGCGATGTTTTGACAACCCGCCCTGATTATAAGACTTTTAAAGTCATCAGAACATATTGTGTTGAGCAATATAACCTGGTCTGGGGTAAACCGCCAGGGCACATATTATTTATTTGTGCCCATGCAAGCAGCACAACATTATTGGATATGACCCGTCTGATGAATCAATACGATGAAGCATAAACTGTGGATCTTCATACATTAGAATGATGGTTTAACATGTTCAAAATATCAAAACATGCATGATGGCATGGCAGATCATTGTTTTCAACTAGCCTATTACAAGGCTATCATCAGGCCCAAGTGGTTCAAAGTTTTTTCAACAAAATATGGCGCCATGGTTAGAGAGCCGCCCTTCAGATCAATTATGCTCATGCTGAGTAGAAGACTCCGGGTTAGCTTGCGTCGGTTCTTTGCCTCCATCTGTTGTCTGGAAATCAGCTGTTTTCCAGTTGATGTCCGTTAAAGCTTGGAATTCGGCTTCACCATCTATGAGTTTAGATGGGTCAACTTCAGGGGCAAAGGTATGCTTACGTGCTAGCGGGGTAAGGTCGACAGCTTCATAAATTGGAGCTTTTACTCTTGAATTGTCTTCCGTATAAGCCGGCTGATATCGAGCAAGGTTAGTCTCTTCGTCCAGTTTGCTGGCTAACGGACGCACCTCTCTCACCCATACAGCAAAGTCCTCAGTGGTAAAGGGAGACCCGTCCTCTTTATAGCTCGAGCAACCTGTGGCCAATCCTGCTGGGTCTAGCTTTGCTTGCCACGCTTTCGCATGGCTCAAGGCAGTAATTGCGCCGACTCTGGCGGACGACCGCTTAATTTCCACAATCCTTTGCGGCAAGATAGACAATTGGTTCAATACATCTTTGAGAAGTGAAGGTGGTTCTTTGTTGTGAGTAATTGCAGCTATCGTGCGTTGGGTGCCTGCATATAACTGCTCCACTAAGGTATAATCCGCCTTCAGCTTCACAAGCATATCTTGCCCAAGATTGGCGCTTCTGGGACCTGTAAAGTAAAGCATATGCAGTTAAGTCGCCAGGCGAGTTAAGAATTGTGCGCTGGAATTGATTGAGATACTTCAAATTGCTTACCAAAGATGGCAGTGGTCATCTGTGAAGTATGACGCTTTAAGCTGGACAGTGTTGCGGTAACCTCTTTTAAAGAAGCTTCAGCAGACTCCACCCTTTGCACTAAGGTAGTTTTTTCTTTGTCCCAGGCGTTTCTATCTTCAGCAAACCCAGTTTTCAGTTTCTCTGATTCATCCAGGCTAAATTTGAATTTGGTTTCAGTCTTCTGGGTCTCTGGTTCTTGATGTTTAAGCCTCTTCTTCAATCAGCCAGCTGAGATTCAGCTTCAGTGGAGGCTTCCTGTGCAGGCAAAGTTAAAGCAATCATAAGCAGACATGTTAATACACACAAGTCCCAAGCCCTTTGCAAGCAGTAGCACTTGGCACTTGGGGGCTAATGTGTGCGTAAGTTCTTCTTTGTGTATGTATTTTATGAACCGGTTCAGCTTTGTCATGCTAAGCCAGCCCATGAGGGCTAGGCTCTGTAATTCTTTCAAATAATAAGAATGAACTGGTTCGGCTTTCTCAAGCTAAGCCGGCCCATGAGGGCTAGGACATGGAGGTTTTCTGTTCTATCAATGAGAATGAAGCGGCTCAGCTTTGTCAAGATAAGCCAGTCCATGGGGGCTATGGCTTGAAGCTATTTAGTTTCTGCTAATTGAAGTCTTCACCATACTCTGCTAAATATTTCCTATGGCTAAGACTTGGGGGCTGGAGGAATATATATATATTAATAAAGGAAGTACAAGTTTGTACCTCATACTTTTTGTGCATCTGTTTGACGATGCCCATCTCAAGTTCGCGGCCAGCATGAACTTGGCTAAGATAGCCAGAGAGGAGTTCACCGACGCCCAGCTGAGAGTAATTGGACATATCAAATTTAACCTTCCAGCTTTCGACAAGTTCTTCCTTGGCAGTGTGCTTGGCCAAGACCGTGGCATTCCCCGGCTCTGTATAACTGGTGCCAGTGATGTGAACATCTTCAGCCTCTTTAGCACGCCTGGTAGGGCTCGGTGGTTTAGCTCTTGATGAGTCAATGATCATAAGGTCCACAAAGGTCTCTGGCATTTCTGGTGACGCCTCGTCAGCTATGTTTTCAGCATTTTGAATTGAAGCTTCAGACTCCGGCGGTTGTTTCTCTGGCTCATGTGTCTTGGGGTTTTCAACCGGCTGGATTGTCCTGGCTTTCTTGCTTAGTTTAGCTTTACCACTGAAGAAATATAAAGGTCAGTATGAGTATTTACAAAGTTAAAACAATGAAGGCTAAAGTTATTACCTAGGGGCAGTCCTGAAAGTCGGCAGCTGAGTTCCGTTTGAGTCACCAGAAGAGGAATTTGAGGTTCCCTGGTAGTTTGAGTCGGAAGGATTAAGTGGACGGCGAATAAGACCTGCTTTGGGATAAAAAGAGTTTGAATTTTGAGGCACCACTTTCCCGCGCTTGCAAACTGGTGTATTGGGTAAGCCGGAGGATAACTCTCCGCCCCCACTGTTTCGGGTCTGGCGCCAGGTCTCATGTTGTTCTTGCTTCAAAAGAAAGTTTGGATCAAAGTAAGCTAAAGGGTGCGAAAATCTTACTTTCTGGGTCACACGTTGAATTTTCTATCTTGGCAAAGGCTTTGAGTCGGAGGGAATGATATTTACCTCATCATCATCCGCCTGGCTGGCCTTCGTATCATCCTGAGAGAGGTCAGCATCAATAATATGCATAACAAATGAGCCAAGGGAGTCAAGTTCTACCTATGACTCATCATCCAGATCAAAGAGTTCTGAAACATCGGTTTTCTCCTTATTCTTTTTGGAGGCCTTGCTTTTGACCCTGGGCTTTTTAGCCGCCTTCTCCTTTTCCTGATATTTCTTTTTCTAGAAGGCAGAGTTAGCCTGCGCATATCAAATTGAAAATAAGGGATATGCAGTTTGTATAAACAGAAAAGTAAAGTGTGCATTGATCACTTACAGGTGGAGGCGGGTTAAGAACACAGAAAGGGTTCAACCCCATTTTGCTGCAGCTCTCTAAGGATTCTCCAACCAGACTTTTTGCCATATCGTTGATGCCCTTGTTATCCAAACGCACTGAGCTATGGCGTAATGGATCCTTGGTGTCATCGGTTATGTGCATATTAAGCCGGGCCGGCGTCTCAGGGGTATAATCCTCCATGCGGCCCAGCAACGGACTAGGTCGATGCCGGTCAGCCCGTTGGCAAGCAAAGCCCTTACTTTGGAAAAGGTGGCTCTGTACTGGGCCCGCTCAGCGGTCGTGAGCCGGCCTGGAAGGGGATGTATTGGGCTAAGCCGGTCCTCGCAGAAACCCGGCAGAGGGTTCTCATCAGATGGAGAAGTATCTTGGCAATAAAACCAAGTTTGGTTCCAATCCTTGGGATGACTGGGAAGTGTGGCTATATGAAAAACTGCATCTCTTCGACGTTGGATAGAGATTCTGCCAAGTTCTAGGCTGGGCCCGTTTGTGAACTCCTTCTGGCGGTTCAAATAGAAATACTCTCTGAATAGTTCAATGTTGGGTTCTTCTTGAAGTTATACTTCGCAAAAAACTTGGAAGTTGCAGATATTAGACACAGAATTGGGTCCGATGTCCTAAGGATGGGCTGAAAGAAATGTAGTACATCGCGGAAGAACTTTGACCCGGGCAGGGAGAAGCCCCGGTTTATATGATCAGCAAATATTATGACCTCATTATCTTTGGGTTGAGGTTTGAGTTCACCCGGCTCTAGAACCCGCCAGTGGATGATCTCTTTCGCAGCCATGATGCCAGTCTCAACATACTTCGTAAGCATTTGCTCCGTCACAACGGAGGGAACCCAGTTGCAGGTAGTGACAGTCTTAGTCATATTTGGCCTAAAAACAAAATAACGGTGAATGATAAACCGCCCGATTATGATGATGGATTGTTATGGAGAGTTAAAAGCATTGTAAGCCAGCGAGGTCTGTCCGGATCTTGGTAACGTTGATGAGTGTTAGCGGTTTAAAAGGATTCAGATTTAAGTCGACGCATATCTGGCGGGTTACGGATTGATAGTTAAACCGCCGTGGAGGGCTAATGGTATCCGGCGGGTTATGGTGTATCTCATAAGTTTCCTGTACAGTTGCAGTTCACGAATATCTATGGCCTACGAGTAAAAAATTTCTAAGTGCTGAACAAACAAGTTTTATAGATCAGTTCTATTACTTTGGATCTACAATAGTTCAAAAAAGGAAAATAAATTTTAAACCTAAAGTTGCAGCAGAGGAAGAACTCATGTGCTCGGATGGAATCTTATACAAAGAAGGTGTTTCTTACGATTGGAAAGGGATGCTAAACTGCTACCGCGCGACCTCAATGTCATATTGAGATCAAACTACAATGATCTAGAAGAGGAAGATGAGGAACAATGAAGAACACCGACGAACGGAGAAAACCCTAATGCAGATCTGTTACACAGGGAGATGAGTACTTACTGATGTTGTTGGACAGCGGAGATGGGCCGCAGTACTCTGGTCCAGTCAGGTCGATGCAGCGGCCGGAGTTGATGCGGTTGGTGAAGGTCGATGATGGCGGAGCTCGAGCTTGCGGAGGCGCCGCAAGGAGGAAGACGAATACGAAGGGGAAAGGGTAAAAGGTGAAAGGAAAGCCCCCTGTCCCTATTTATAAGGAAGTGGATAGATGGCATGCGCGGGAATCGAGGAGGCCAAAAATGATTATGTGGCTATGTGGACGTCTCCATTTTCAGGAGGTCTATTAAGATAAAAGATATGTTAAGATGTCCTGAGCTTTGTGCGAAGTTAATGCGCAATGACATCATGGCAGGTCAACACAGTTCTAAAATGTGACGTCATGGCGGGTTGCAATGAAATGGCAAGGAATTGATAAGAAAAGATTCGTCTAAGTCAAGTGATGAAGATCGATGTGAACAAGTTCAAATCAACCTAGGGCCTAATGTTGGGGATATAACTATTGGGTATGACCCGTCCAGGAGGGGCCGGGTCATGCCACTAGTGACTTAATGATGAAGAGGACTGATAAGGTCCAGAAGAGTTCAAGATTGTGGTTCATGAAGCAAGCCTATTGGAGGCCCAAGACCTGGAGGCGGATAGAGGCCCAGAGAGATGGGCCGCCATATGTTTAACTTGTCCCATAAGGCAAGTTTTGTTAGAAACTGAGCCGGTCACATTGTGTGAACCGACCGGGACTCTGTAAGCCGCCAGGCCTCAACCTGTGTATATAAATGTGAGACCCGGCGGGGGGTGAAACTCAAGAAACAATCAATCGAGTACTAGGTCAAGCGTATTCGCTCCCTGGTAATCACAACACAAGCAATACAACCGAAAGCAGGAGTAGGCTTTTACCTCATTGAGAGGGGCCAAACCTGGGTAAACTTTCTATGTCCTTTGTCCCGTTCAACCCCTTTAAGCTAACCTAGCTGTGATGGCTCCACACCTAAGTCCTTTTGCTAGGGCATCTGTCGTGTTAAATCCACGACACCTACGAATCTTTTCTCGCAGGAAGTCAAGGAAGGATCTCAGAGTATTGTATGGTTGTGTTAATTACAAGTTGGTATCGTATATACTCATACTCCTTCCCCTACTGCAAGATGATTTGCTCTCCTCTCGTCTATTGCTACAAGACGGTGGCCCTTGTGATGCATAGAGCTTTCTCCCTCTAGTTCTGGCATTTCTACAGTATAGTCCATAGATATACCCCATTCCCTTTGATACCGATGCATATGTAGTATAGATCTGATGTAAGTCTTGTGAGTACTTCGAATGAGTACTCACCGTTGGTTTTCTCCCCTTTTCATTCGACCTGGTTGTTGCTACTAGATAGTAGTGTCCCGAATGCAGGTTCCCCCGCTAATGATTTCTTGTTGGGGAACGTAGTAATTTCAAAAAAAAATCCTACGCACACGCAAGATCATGGTGATGCATAGCAACGAGAGGGGAGAGTGTTGTCCACGTACCCTCGTAGACCATAAGCGGAAGCGTTATGACAACGTGGTTGATGTAGTCGTACGTCTTCATGATCCGACCGATCCAAGCACCGAACATACGGCACCTCCGTGTTCAGCACACGTTCAGCTCGATGACGTTCCCCGGGCTCCAATCCAGCAAAGCGTCGGGGATGAGTTCCGTCAGCACGACGGCGTGGTGACGATGATGATGTTCTACCGGCGCAGGGCTTCGCCTAAACTCCGCGACGATATGACTGAGGTGGAATATGGTGGAGGGGGGCACCGCACAAGGCTAAGGAACAATCCGTGGATCAACTTGTGTGTCATGGGGTGCCCCCCTTCCCCCGTATATAAAGGAGCAAGGGGGGGCGGCCAAGGGAGGGCACGCCAGGGAGGAGTCCTACTCCCACCGGGAGTAGGACTCCCTTCTTTCCTAGTCCAACTAGGAGAGGGGAAGGAAGGGAAGGAGAAGGAGAAGGAAGGAGAGGGAGGAAAAAGAGGAAAGGGGGGCCAGCCCCCTAGACCAATTCGGTTTGGGCTAGGGGGGCCGCGCGCCCTGCCTCCTCTCTTCCACCACTTGGCCCATGAGGCCCATTGCTTCTTCCTCGTATTCCCGTAACTCCCCGGTACCCCCGAAAATACCCGAATCACTCGGAACCTTTCCGAACTCCGAATATAGTCGTCCAATATATCGATCTTTACGTCTCGACCATTTCAAGACTCCTTGTCATGTCCCCGATCTCATTCGGGACTCCGAACTCCTTCGGTACATCAAAACACATAAACTCATAATATAACTGTCATCGAAACCTTAAGCATGCGGACCCTACGGGTTCGAGAACTATGTAGACATGACCTAGAACTATTCTTGGTCAATAACCAATAGCGGAACCTGGATGCTCATATTGGCTCCTACATATTCTACGAAGATCTTTATCGGTCAAACCGCATAACAACATACGTTGTTCCCTTTGTCATCGGTATGTTACTTGCCCGAGATTCGATCGTCGGTATCCAATACCTAGTTCAATCTCGTTACCGGCAAGTCTCTTTTCTCGTTACATAATGCATCATCCCCCAACTAACTCATTAGTCACATTGCTTGCAAGGCTTATAGTGATGTGCATTACCGAGAGGGCCCAGAGATACCTCTCCGACAATCGGAGTGACAAAACCTAATCTCGAAATACGCCAACCCAACATGTACCTTTGGAGATACATGTAGTACTCCTTTATAATCACTCAGTTACGTTGTGACGTTTGGTAGCACCCAAAGTGTTCCTCCGGTAAACGGGAGTTGCATAATCTCATAGTTACAAGAACATGTATAAGTCATGAAGAAAGCAATAACAACATACTAAACGATCAAGTGCTAGGCTAACAGAATGGGTCATGTCAATCACATCATTCTCCTAATGATATGATCCCATTAATCAAATGACAACACATGTCTATGGTTAGGAAACATAACCATCTTTGATTAATGAGCTAGTCAAGTAGAGGCATACTAGTGACTATATGTTTGTCTATGTATTCACACATGTATCATGTTTCCGGTTAATACAATTCTAGCATGAATAATAAACATTTATCATGAAATAAGGAAATAAATAATAACTTTATTATTGCCTCTAGGGCATATTTCCTTCAGTCTCCCACTTGCACTAGAGTCAATAATCTAGTTCACATCGCTATGTGATTTAACACCAATATTCACATCTGCATGTGATTAATACCCATAGTTCACATCATCATGTGATCAACACCCAAAGGGTTTACTAGAGTCAATAATCTAGTTCACATCGCTATGTGATTAACACCCAAAAGAGTACTAAGGTATGATCATGTTTTGCTCGTGAGAGAAGCTTAGTCAACGGGTCTGTCATATTCAGAGCCGTATGTATTTCGCAAATATTCTATGTCCACAATGCTCTGCATGGAGCTACTCTAGCTAATTGCTCCCACTTTCAATATGTATCCAGATTGAGACTTGGAGTCATCTGGATTGGTGTAAAAGCTTGCATCGTTGTAACTTTTATGACGGGCTCTTTTATTACCTCCATAATCGAGAAACATCTCCTTAGTCCTCACTAAGGATATTCTTGACCCATGTCCAGTGATCTACTTATTAGATCAAAATTGTATTCCTTTGCCAAACACAGAGCAAGGTATACAATAGGTCTGGTTCACAGCATAGCATACTTTATAGAACTTATGACTGAGGCATAGGGAATGACTTTTCATTCTCTTTCTATTTTCTGCAATGGTCGGGTCTTGAGTCTTACTCAACTTCACACCTTGTAACACAGGCAAGAACTCCTTCTTTGACTGTTCCATTTTGAACTATTTCAAAAATTTATCAAGGTATGTACTCATTGAAAAATCTTATCAAGCGTCTTGATCTATCTATATAGATCTTGATGCTCAATGTGTAAGCAGCTTCACTGAGGTCTTGCTTTGAAAAACTTTTATTCAAGTATCCTTTCATGCTATCCAGAATTTCCATATCATTTCCAATTAACAATATGTCATCCACATATAATATTAGAAATGCTACAGAGCTCCCACTCACTTTCTTGTAAATACAGGCTTCTTCAAAAGTCTGTATAAAACCATATGCTTTGATCAACTCATCAAAGCATATATTCCAACTCTGAGATGCTTGCACCAGTCCATAGATGGATCGCTGGAGCTTGCACAATTTGTTAGCACCTTTAGGATTGACAAAACCTTCTGGTTGCATCATATACAACTCTTCTTTAAGAAAACCATTAAGGAATGCAGTTTTGTTTATCCATTTGCCAGATTTCATAAAATGCGGCAATTGCTAACATGATTCATACAGACTTAAGCATAGATACGAGTGAAAAACTCTCATCGTAGTCAACACCTTGAACTTGTCGAAAACCTTTTGCGATAATTCTAGCTTTGTAGATAGTAACACTATCAGCGTCCGTCTTCCTCTTGAAGATCCATTTAATCTCAATGTCTCGCCGATCATTGGGCAAGTCAATCAAAGTCCATACTTTGTTTTCATACATGGATCTTATCTCAGATCTCATGGCCTCAAGCCATTTTGCGGAATCTGGGCTCACCATCGCTTCTTCATAGTTCATAGGTTCGTCATGGTCTAGTAACATAACTTCCAGAACAGGATTACCATACCACTCTGGTGTGGATCTTACTCTGGAAGACCTACGAGGTTCTGTAGTAACTTAATCTGAAGTTTCATGATCATCATCATTAACTTCCTCACTAATTGGTGTAGTAGTCACAGGAACAGATTTCTGTGATGAACTACTTTCAAATGAGGGAGCAGGTACAGTTACCTCATCAAGTTCTACTTTCCTCCCACTCACTTCTTTCGAGAGAAACTCCTTCTCTAGAAAGGATCCATTCTTAGCAATGAATGTTTTGCCTTTGGATTTGTGATAGAAGGAGTACCCAACAGTTTCCTTTGGGTATTCTATGAAGACGCACTTCTCCGATTTGGGTTCGAGCTTATCAGGTTGAAAACCTTTTTCATATAAGCATCGCAACTCCAAACTTTAAGAAACGACAGCTTAGGTTTACTTCTAAACCATAGTTCATACGATGTCGTCTCAACGGATTTAGATGGTTCCTTTTAATGTGAATGCAGCTGTCTCTAATGCATAACCCCAAAACGATAATGGTAAATCAGTAAGAGACATCATAGATCGCACCATATCCAATAAAGTGTTGTTACGACGTTCGGACACACCATAACGTTGTGGTGTTCCAAGTGGCGTGAGCTGTGAAACTATTCCACATTGTTTTAATTGAAGACCACACTCAAATATTCATCTCCGCGATCAGATCGCAGAAACTTTATTTTATTGTTACGATGATTTTTCCACTTCACTCTAAAATTCTTTGAACCTTTCAACTATTTCAGACTTATGTTTCATCAAGTAGATATACCCATATCTGCTCAAATCATCTTGTGAAGGTCAGAAAATAACGATACTTGCCACGAGCATCAACACTCATTGGATCGCATACATCGGTATGTATTATTTCCAATAAGTCAGTAGCTTGTTCCATTGTTCTGGAGAACGGAGTTTTAGTCATCTTGCCCAAAAGGCACGGTTCGCAAGCATCAAATGATTCATAACCAAGTGATTCCGAAAATCCATCTTTATGGAGTTTCTTCATGCGCTTTACACCGATATGACCCAAACGGCAGTGCCACAAATAAGTTGCACTATCATTATTAACTTCGCATCTTTTGGCATCAATATTATGAATATGTGTATCACTATGATCGAGATCCAACAAACTATTTTCATTGGGTGTATAACCATCGAAGGTCTTATTCATGTAAACAGAATAACAATTATTCTCTAACTTTAAATGAATAACCGTATCGCAATAAGCACGATCAAATCATGTTCATGCTCAATGCAAATGCCAAATAACATTTATTTAGGTTTAACACTAATCCCGAAAGTATAGGGAGTGTGCGATGATGATCATATCAATCTTGGAACTACTTCCAACACTCATCGTCACTTCCCCTTCAACTAGTCTCTGTTTATTCTGTAACTCCTATTTCGAGTTACTAATCTTAGTAACCGAACAAGTATCAAATACTCACGGGCTACTATAAACACTAGTAAGGCACACATCAATAACCTGTATATCAAATATACCCTTGTTCACTTTGCCATCCTTCTTATCCACCAAATATTTGGAGTAGTTCCACTTCCAGTGACCATTTCCTTTGCAGTAGAAGCACTCAGTTTCAGGCTTAGGTCCAGCTTTGGGCTTCTTCACGGGAGTGACAACTTGTTTGCCATTCTACTTGAAGTTTCCCTTTCTTTCCCTTTGCCCTTTTCTTGAAACTAGTGGTCTTGTCAATCATCAACACTTGATGCTCTTTCTTGATTTCTACCTTCGTCGATTTCAACATCACGAAGAGCTCAGGAATTGTTTTTGTCATCCCTTGCATACTATAGTTCATCACGAAGTTCTAGTAACTTTGTGATGATGACTAGAGAATTCTGTCAATCACTATCTTATCTGGAAGATTAACTCCCACTTGATTCAAGTGATTGAAGTACCCAGACAATCTGAGCACATGCTTACTAGTTGAGCGATTCTCCTCCATCTTTTAGCTATAGAACTTGTTGGAGACTTCATATCTCTCAACTCGGGTATTTGCTTGAAATATTAACTTCAATTCCTGGAACATCTCATATGGTCCATGACGTTCAAAACATCTTTGAAGTCCCGATTCTAAGTCGTTAAGCATGGTGCACTAAACTATCAAGTAGTCATCATATTGAGCTAGCCAAACGTTCATAACGTCTGCGTCTGCTCCTGCAATAGGTCTGTCACCTAGCGGTGCATTAAGGACATAATTCTTCTGTGCAGCAATGAGGATAAACCTCAGATCACGGATCCAATCCGCATCATTGCTACTAACATCTTTCAACACAATTTTCTCTAGGAACATATCAAAATAAACATATGAAAGCAACAACGCAAGCTATTGATCTACAACATAATTTGCAAAATACTATCAGGACTAAGTTCATGATAAATTTAAGTTCAATTAATCATATTACTTAAGAACTCCCACTTAGATAGACATCCCTCTAATCCTCTAAGTGATTACGTGATCCATATCAACTACACCATGTCCGATCGTCACGTGAGATGGAGTAATTTCAATGGTTAACATCATTATGTTGATCATATCTACTATATGATTCACGCTCGACCTTTCGGTCTCCGTGTTCCGAGGCCATATCTGTATATGCTAGGCTCGTCAAGTTTAACCCGAGTATTCCGCGTGTGCAACTGTTTTGCACCCGTTGTCTTTGAACGTAGAGCCTATCACACCCGATCATCACGTGGTGTCTCAGCACGAAGAACTTTCGCAATGGTGCATACTCAGGGAGAACACTTCTTGATAATTAGTGAGAGATCATCTTAAAATGCTACCGTCAATCAAAGCAAGATAAGATGCATAAAGGATAAACATCACATGCAATCAATATAAGTGATATGATATGGCCATCATCATCTTGTGCTTGTGATCTCCATCTTCGAAGCACCGTCGTGATCACCATCGTCACCGGCGCGACACATTGATCTCCATCGTAGCATCGTTGTCGTTACGCCATCTATTGCTTCTACGACTATCGCTACCGCTTAGTGATAAAGTAAAGCAATTATAGGGCATTTGCATTTCATACAATAAAGCGACAACCATATGGCTCCCGCCAGTTGCCGATAACTTCGGTTACAAAACATGATCATCTCATACAATAAAATATAGCATCACATCTTGACCATATCACATCACAACATGCCCTGCAAAAATAAGTTAGACGTCCTCTACTTTGTTGTTGCAAATTTTACGTGGCTGCTACGGGCTTAGCAAGAACCGTTCTTACCTACGCATCAAAACCACAACGATAGTTCGTCAAGTTAGTGCTGTTTTAACCTTCGCAAGAACCGGGCATAGCCACACTCGATTCAGCTAAAGTGAGAGAGACAGACACCCGCCAGCCACCTTTAAGCACAAGTGCTCGTAACGGTGAAACCAGTCTCGCGTAAGCGTACGCGTAATGTCGGTCCGGGCCACTTCATCTCACAATACCGCCGAACCAAAGTATGACATGCTGGTAAGCAGTATGACTTGTATCGCCCACAACTCACTTGTGTTCTACTCGTGCATATAATATCAACGCATAAAACCTAGGCTCGGATGCCACTGTTGGGGAACGTAGTAATTTCAAAAAAAAAATCCTACGCACACGCAAGATCATGGTGATGCATAGCAACGAGAGGGGAGAGTGTTGTCCACGTACCCTCATAGACCGTGGCGGAAGCGTTATGACAACGTGGTTGATGTAGTCGTACGTCTTCACAATCCGACCGATCCAAGCACCGAACGTACGGCACCTCCGTGTTCAGCACACGTTCAGCTCGATGACATTCCCCGGGCTCCAATCCAGCAAAGCGTCGGGGATGAGTTCCGTCAGCACGACGGCGTGGTGACGATGATGATGTTCTACCGGCGCAGGGCTTCGCCTAAACTCCGCGATGATATGACTGAGGTGGAATATGGTGGAGGGGGGCACCGCACACGGCTAAGGAAAAATCCGTAGATCAACTTGTGTGTCATGGGGTGTCCCCCTGCCCCCGTATATAAAGGAGCAAGGGGGAGGGGGCGGCCGGCCAAGGGAGGGCGCGCCAGGGAGGAGTCCTACTCCCACCGGGAGTAGGACTCCCTCCTTTCCTAGTCCAACTAGGAGGGGGGAAGGAAGGGAAGGAGAAGGAGAAGGAAGGAGAGGGAGGAAAAAGAGGAAAGGGGGCCGGCCCCCAAGTCCAATTCGGTTTGTGCTAGGGGGGCCGCGCGCCCTCTCTCCTCTCTTTCACCACTTGGCCCATGAGGCCCATTGCTTCTTCCTCGTATTCCCGTAACTCCCCGGTACCCCCGAAAATACCCGAATCACTCGGAACCTTTCCGAACTCCGAATATAGTCGTCCAATATATCGATCTTTACGTCTCGACCATTTCGAGACTCCTAGTCATGTCCCCGATCTCATCTGAGACTCCGAACTCCTTCGGTACATCAAAACTCATAAACTCATAATATAACTGTCATCGAAACCTTAAGCATGCGGACCCTACGGGTTCGAGAACTATGTAGACATGACCTAGAACTATTCTTGGTCAATAACCAATAGCGGAACCTGGATGCTCATATTGGCTCCTACATATTCTACGAAGATCTTTATCGGTCAAACCGCATAACAACATACGTTGTTCCCTTTGTCATCGGTATGTTACTTGCCCGAGATTCGATCGTCGGTATCCAATACCTAGTTCAATCTCGTTACCGGCAAGTCTCTTTTCTCGTTACATAATGCATCATCCCCAACTAACTCATTAGTCACATTGCTTGCAAGGCTTATAGTGATGTGCATTACCGAGAGGGCCCAGAGATACCTCTCCGACAATCGGAGTGACAAAACCTAATCTCGAAATACGCCAACCCAACATGTACCTTTGGAGATACCTGTAGTACTCCTTTATAATCACTCAGTTACGTTGTGACGTTTGGTAGCACCCAAAGTGTTCCTCCGGTAAACGGGAGTTGCATAATCTCATAGTTACAAGAACATGTATAAGTCATGAAGAAAGCAATAACAACATACTAAACGATCAAGTGCTAGGCTAACAGAATGGGTCATGTCAATCACATCATTCTCCTAATGATATGATCCCATTAATCAAATGACAACACATGTCTATGGTTAGGAAACATAACCATCTTTGATTAATGAGCTAGTCAAGTAGAGGCATACTAGTGACTATATGTTTGTCTATGTATTCACACATGTATCATGTTTCCGGTTAATACAATTCTAGCATGAATAATAAACATTTATCATGAAATAAGGAAATAAATAATAACTTTATTATTGCCTCTAGGGCATATTTCCTTCATTTCTATGTGGAGATCATGGACCAGGAGTAGTTCTGAGGTACCAGACAGGAGGCATGCGCCTCTTCGATCTAGAGTCGTTGTTTGTTTTCGCCTTCTTAAGTCACCTTTGTAATTGTCTGTACTCAGACCCAACTCTTGTTGTAATATCGGGTCTTACGCCCCTGGCTTGTAATATATTGTTTCTTTGTTTAATTTTGGGTCGTAGAGTTGTTTTGTGATATTATACCGTGAGTCACTGATCTTATTCGTGCTTGCCGCGTGGATGTTTAGTGCACGATTAATTTCGGGGGCGTCACAATAAGAGACTCTAAAAGCTTTGGAAGAGGTCGAGGGGGCCCACAAGGCAGCCACATGGGCACAAGAAGTGGTTGAGGGGACCACCTGACCTTTTGTTTGACCTAATTCCAGGCATAGAAATACCCCAATATTTCGTAACCTTCATAAGCGAACCCGAAAGAATTTTATCGCGCAACAAGCCTCTATTCCGAAACTATTCCATCAGGAGCCCTGTTCCGGTGCTCTATCGGAGGGGGAAGCTCCTACTGGTTCGATAAACCTTGGTTCTTAACCGAGGAAAACTTTGCTACTATCTATTTCACCCTTCCTCTTTATGGAAACCCAACGACTCCTGCAGGAGTAGCAGCTACTACCTCCATCCTGTTTTATTCGTCTTCTTCGTATTTTGTGCCAAAATTTGATCATAGATTTAACTGACAAAATTTTAATGCATGTCATAAAAAATTATATCATTGGATTCGTATTTAAACATTGTTTCCAATGATATTATTTTTTATGACATGTATTAACATCTTGTTAATTAAATCCATGATCAAAATTTGACACTAAATACTAAGGGGGTCAATAAACTAGGACGGAGGTAGTACCCTATTACATGATCCCTTTACATTCTTCTAACTCACATGCTGGAGACATCTAGTTATGCTCAAAGATTCTTTCGTCATCAAGGACCAAGCAGCATTCAAAACATCCTTTCTTTGCAGTTCTCGAGTAAGTTCTCATGATCTAGAGTAGCCGATGTTCATATTTGACAATGGCATTAAAGTCTGTACAAATTCATGATGTATTGATGATCAATGATCTAAGATTAGAGAGTGGAAATAAGGAAATACACAAGCAGCTCGAAGAGAACCACCTGTTGGTAGGATTGTAAAGTGAGGAGGGTATAACTTCACTCACCAAAGTACAAACTATGTGGAATTGTTGCTCATATTTAAATAAATGTGTGTTCAAAAAGAATCTAATGAAATTTAGAATTTACCTTTGATCTCTTGACTCTTTTAGTGGTGAGACGTAATTATGTTTTGTACTGAGGGTAACACTCGTGAACTCTGATGCAAACAACCTCAATATATTGTTGCAAAACTTACAATTATCCAAATAGTCTCAAAAGCAAAATAAAAGGCAAGAAGGAGAAAATACCAGATGGGATTAGAAGAAAATAAGACAAAATGAACTCTCATATGTCATAGACTATCAAACAAATCGGTTGAATCAATCCCAAGTGAACATCTTCCATAGGCTGCACCTAGAGACTGTGGACGGACGTCTTGGTCTCCTCTCTCTTTTCTGCGGCGAATGGATTGGATTGGTTCACTGGTCAAAAAAAATACTATGTCATCTAATTCATATTATTTGTCGTTGATTTAGTATAATCAAAGGGAGTGCTATGAATATATTTGGTATTTAGAGATTGTCCGGAATTAGATAAAAATTGTTTCTATTTTATCTCTAGGAGATATCTTGCCTTTCAAGTCATGTACTCAATATATACTCGCCCTCGAGGCTCAATAATACATCCAATACATTATGTCAAATCTTCTCTATACCTCCTACATGGTATCAGACTAACCCCAATCCAAAACCCAAGCAGTCGCCGCTTCCGCGCCGCGCCGCCCCCGGGGCGGTGGATCTCCATGATCGCCATCGGGGGAAGCGCCGTCCTTACCTAGGATTCACCTGCCGATCCAGTTGATCGGTTGACCTATAGTCTTTTTTCTGATCCTTTGATCCGAGTTTTTCTCTCTCACCGGTCGCATTGATTGGCGTTTCTTTTTGGTTTTCCGGTCTAAGATCGGTTTGCGTCGCCCGACGCTGCCATCGGCCCCCTTGCATCTCTACTCTAACCCCGCTGCAACCACCTGGCCTCTTCTCAGGTGTGTTTCCAGGCCTGGCAAGCCTAGAGCGGCCCATCGTCCACATCGACTACGTCCGTCTACGCATGCCCGATGCTGGCAACACCAACGTGTGCCTTCGTTCACTTTGTGTCTCCGGGCTTGTCAAACCCGGTGTGACACCTCGTCAATAACGTCTTCTTTCCGGTGCACCACTACCTCGACACCACTGCGCCATGACTAACTCGGCACCTCCTTGAGCCTGCGGCTCTACGACGACTTCCTCGACACCGACCACCCCAACTCCACATAGACCACAGTGTTCTTTGCACGGCTACCTCGACCACGCCTACACCATCACATGCTCTCGGCTACCTTGACAATGACATAATGGGCTATCACATCGCCAGCCCGTCGGCCGCTATTCTCTCTGGTTTGACCGTTCGCGATGCTTCTCTTGTTTGCAACGCTACCGCTGCGACTGTGAGAGGACGCTAGAAGTATATTTGGTATTTAGAGATTGTCCGGGATTAGATAGGAATTGTTTCCATCTTATCTCTAGGAGGCGTCTTGCCCTCCAATTTATGTACTCAATATATACTCGCCCTCGAGGCTCAATAATACATCCAACGCATTACGCCAAACCCTCTCAATTCCTCCTAAAGGGAGCAACCAATTTGTGTGGTATCATTGAAATGGCGAAGATATGCGACTTGAAATTATGTTGACTTGCAACGTTCTTCTTCCTCTGTAAGGGCATCTCCAACGCTGACCCGCAAACCGGACACCGCATTCGTCCGAGAAAAGAGGGACTAGTCCGCGGACACGAATGCGGGAGCCGGCCATCCAATGCTATATGTAACCATTTCAAACATGAATTAAACAAACCGGGTGAAATTTAAACAAACACGACTGATTCCATTCAAGTTGAGACATAATTTACAAAAAAGGTCGATATTTTGACCGTTTAATTAAACATTTGAAGAAAAAAACTAAACCCTTTATGAACCGCCCTCCCTCGCCGCACCGCCGTCGTCGTCCGTGTCCGGCCGCTGCATGTCGCTCGCAGCGGAGCCGCTCCACCTTCTCCTACGGGGTGTGTAGGGCCGCCACGTGCTCCTCCTCGACCCACCGGAGTAGTGGTGCCAGCTCCCGGTTGACACGGTAGCGCGGCGGGGATGGCTACTCCTCCTTGATAGAACGCGCTGACGATGGTGGCATCGCGCCCATCTGACGAAATGTACGTTCATGATCTCTGTCTCAAGGACGAATATTCGTCCGCTAGCAGCGTCTGCGAGGAGGCAGAATTGTTGGTGCAGCTGCTGTTGCGACTCCTAGTCCTCCTGAGATGGCGATCTCGTCCTTTCCGAAGGAGCCGGCCATCTTGGATGCCGAGGGCTCGGAGAGCGAGGGTGGTGGCGCGATGATCCGCCTGACAACGAACTATCACCGCCTCCGCCTGCCGGCGTGTAGAACAAAGACATTGACATCGTCGCCAGAGTTGGAGAAGGGGCTCGGGGAGCAGGAGGGGCTTGGAGAGGAGAAGGCGATCGGAGAGGATGAACTGTGTATATGCATCGCCGGCGCACGGCTTAAATAGCCACGTTCAGCCCATGTGAAGGGCCGGCCAGCCGCTTCAATGCGGCACAGCTGCCGGAGTTGGTCCCTCGGGAAGCTGCGTTCGGTTGAAGCGGCTCCCGAGAGGTCGTGTTGTCCGCGCCGCCCTCCCGTCTGGTCACGTCGCACGGTATCAATGTCGGCCACTGCATGCTCTGGGCCTGTATGAATGCGGCGCGAGAAGCGGCGTGTGCTGTGTGCATCAGACGGAAAGCGCGGGAGAGTCGGGTGGGATTTTTTGGTGGGCCAGGTTAGTCAGATGCGGGCGTGGCAACGGTCTGGACACTCGTGAAGCCCCCCAAATTGTCTCTGATTTGCGGAATAAAAAACACGTCCGGACCGACCTACGAACCGATACAGACGCACCTGGATGGCAACATATTCAAACCGCGCGGCCGTTGCAAGTGGTTTATGGCTCGGCGTTGGAGATGCATGATGCAGTTCGAAGACATCATGCAAGTCTCCCGTGGAAAAAAGAAAGACTAGGAAAGGAAGTGATCATCCACAGAGTGCTTTATTTCAAAAGGCGCCCATGGCCTAATGGATAAGGCGTCTGACTTCTAATCAGGCGATTGTGGGTTCGAGTCCCACTGGGCGTGTTTCAAATTTTTGTTTCAATAATGTCTTCGCTTCTATTTTTCTTTTGTATATCTGTATTTTTCTGAAATCATTTTCTTGTGCGTTATATCTCTGGTGTCTTCTCTCTTCCTCTTAGAAATGAAATCCGACGTAAACTTTTTGCCTCGGTTGTTTTTTTTTGAAACGGACTTTTGCCTCAGTTGTTGTACCGCGCTGTTTTGCTCTGCTGAAATGACCGGCCCCACTCCCACCACCACCGCCATCTTTTTCCCTTGAGAAAAAGCTGGTGTTGGCAAACCCCAGTGGCAGCAAATGCCACTTCCATCGATACAGTTTCAGCCACAAGGACGGCGTAGCTAGTTACCGTATCCGTGTTTGTCCCACGCAAAAATGGCAACCGGTCCTCCCTCTCATCAGTCCCATCGATTAGCCCAGCCTCAGAAGCTAGCGATGGTCTACCAACGACGTGTCGAGACTTGGGAGGCACCACCACGTCCCACCAGCGTCACTAATGCCAAGGTTTCTACAATGAACATCACACCTGCTGCACCGTGTTACCATGCAAACTTTCAGTAACTTGACTATTAAAGCAAGTATTCCTTCACAAGAGCAAATTGCTGATTTAGCATCGTATAGCTATCTTTTCGTTAGGGTTTATTTATAACCATTTGCACGTCGCCACCGCAAGGGTAGAGCATAAACAAATAGGCTATCCATAAACACAACACAACCAGAATGATATTCTATCTTGAAACAGCGAGGAGGAAATGAGGAATACGACACGAGATGTCCAAGGCAAAATTTGCAACTAAGCATGTTATTATGTTCCACGTTAAATAAAAAGGCGGCACCGGTGGAGGTCGTCTTGCGAAACATCAAAGAGAAAATGTCGCTTTGGGCCATTGCGGGTGCCAAGCACTTGAGTAATGTAATGCCGCGAGATGCCACGAGAGTAATACGTCGCGTTTGCCGCTTGGCGGCGTGTGTATCAAAACCCTCTTCTTAATTAATGAAAATGGCAAAGCTTTTGCCTTGTTTCAAATAAAAAACGTTAAATAAAAATACACAGCAAAATCAAAGCCTCCAGTTCAATAGCACATCATTGCCGCCAAGAGCTCACAGGTGTGGCAGCCCTCACGCTCTAGCAGTAATCAGGTTAAATCCTTATGGGTGGTGGGTATTCTCTGCTCAAAACCCATTGGGCTTGCTCCCGGCCTTTGAAGATTTCTGCTGCTGCTCATGGTTGAATGCAGCATCCAGCGCCTGGAAATTATATATAATCAGCTTGCTGAAAATTATTGAAAGAAAACTACTCCCTCTGTCCCATAATATAAGATCTTATTACATCCAGCAAATTGGATGTAATAAGATACTGTAGTAGTATTCATGTGTTTTATGGCATCAACAGCAAGGAAGCATCCAATGAGCACCAAAACCAGCAAATGAAAATAAAAGCACTCAATACAAATATTTGCTGTGACCCATATCCTTCTGCTTTACAAATATGGAAATATGTCTAGCTAAATCATGACAAAGGTATTCTCAAAGCTCAGATAATTCATGGGGATTCTCAAAAGTTTAGGTAATGAAACACAACAGTAAGGAACAGTAGGAACCTGAGTCATGGGCTTTACGAGTTGAGATATTTCATGCCGTACATCAGGCTGTGCTGCTTCCTTTATATCCTGCACGTCCGAAGTTGCACACACGATGCATCATTTTATGCAGAAGAAACCTCACCACCAATCTTTTAGCAACAAGAAAAACAATTCCATAATGATACATACAAATATAATCAAAGGCAATTTCAGTTATTAATTAGATTCCAAATATCAACTGTGCTGAGGAAGATTAACCTGTAACTTCTGATATATCTGTGTCATTGCATCCTTAAGCCGTTGAACCTGTGGAACAACCGGACAAGTACATAAACATCTAAGCAATAACGATCTGGATGTTTTAATTGCTTAAGATAGCTTACCATACAGCAGTCCTACCAGGTATCTACTCCATCCGTTCCCTAATATAAGACCTTTTAGCTTTTTCTTGATTCGTATGTATCTAGACACATTTTAGTATGTATGTTCACTCATTTTAGTATGTATGTAGTCAATATTTTGAGATAGCTAAAAAGTCTTATACTCCCTCTGTACCGAAATATATGTCTAGATCATAAATTTCGGTACAGAGGGAGTATTAGGGAACGGAGGGAGTAGATCATAAATTAGTGTCAAAACCACAGTAAGAACATAACCATCAATGTGAGCATCCTTGACTTACTATTACACTGTGTACACAAATACCAATACTAGACTGTATAACACAACATTAACATCTGCTATTCTACAGTGATTGGTTTTATTAACAGAACTAATGCAGTATGAGAAAAGCTAGAAACAAATTGGGTCATTAAATGCAGCTTTTTGATAGCCAAAAGTATAATAAGAAGAACCAGGTGGTGGTCATTTTCAGTCATGAGTTCATGACAGTATGACACTGAATTCCATAATTACTGATAGCAAGGAAACAGACAACCATGTTCCAACACGTCAAACTCACCACTAAAATTATTAACTGATCATTTCTACTTGCACTGTTATTAGTTATTATTCACATTTATAATATGCACTGGTATTGTTCTCATCTTGAAGCAGGAAATTATATTTCAGTGACCATTTCCATATCAAAAGTCACCCAGCCACTGAGCAACTTTTACCAGCTTCCACCAAAATACCACTTGTGGGTTACAAAATAGTACAGATAAGACAGGAGTGACAATACACCTTATTACAAAGGACTGTGGTTGTTATTGGGTATGATGACCAAAAATGGCACAGCAACTCCTGGATAGCCGTCCAATGCTAACAAAATAGACAGTCACAAGAAACTCTGTCAATATAAGATGTACAATAAGATCTCGAGTGCGGTGATAAGAAGATTTTAGAATGGTCGGATAAATATACATAAATAAATAAATGAAGGTACATTGATAATTCCGGAAAATAACATTCTAGAACAAATTGGAAGTACAATACAGCTTCTGCGTAAAAGGTAAATAGGTGCAGTATCTCACATCCATAAGTTCATCTCGTGTTCGGTGAGGAAGACGACCAAGGAGACTGTCTTGGGGATTCTTAAGATTAAGCCTCCGTGAACGTGAAATTCCTTCATTCAATTCATTAAGAACCTAGGCCCACACCATGTAGGTAGTTAGGTTTTTCCTGCTCATGCAATTTAATAGCTTAAGAATAGAGAAGCCACAGCAATACAGCATGCAAAACTTGTGTTTGTAAAGAAAACTTGGAGTATTGGGATGTTGATGAATCATGAAATGACAATCCAACATTAAGAATTGGAATGAAACAAACAAAGGTAAACTAGGTTCATTTGCAAAATGGATACTGTTTCTTTGTTGGCAATGCAAAGTCGTGGACCAGGTAAGGTGTAAGTTGGTCATATAAAAACAGTAACACAAACATCAACTTTTCTCATAGCCATACCTAAGTACCTAACACATCCCTTAGTAGAAGTGTTTGTACCGTTTAGAATGTTGGGCCTATCGTTGTGTCCACAGAAATTTTTCGGGAAAACGCAAGGGATTTGCGTTTCATTGCATTGGAAAGGTAGAAAGTTATTTACAATCCTCCTAAGAGGCAAAGTTCATGCTGGATCAGTAGAAACTAGTGTACATCCCAGGTGGTGGGTAAGATGACCCGCAAGCCACGAGCACCAGCCCGTGCCCATTGCTCGGCCTCGTCCTTGGTCTTAGAGACCAGGACTGGGACAAGGGGTTGGGCACCGTCGAAAATGCATGCATTGCGATGCTTCCAAATCATCCACGGCGTCAGGAGGGCAATGGAGGCGAGGCCCTTGCGCATCGGTGGAGGCGTGCTCTGCTTGGCGTGGAGCCACCAGTCCATGAGAGTATCCTCCTGGTTTGGCCCTGCGACAGTCATCCTTAGCCAAGCTAGGATCTCATGCCAGGTTTGCTTGGCAAAGGTGCACTCCAGGAGCAGGTGTCTCATCGTCTCTGGTGCCTGATCGCATAGCGGGCACCGGGGCTGGTGCTGGAGGCCACGACGAGCAAGGCGGTCAGCAGTCCAGCACCTGTCCAGGTTGGCAAGCCAGTGGAAAAATTTGACCCGTGGCGGTGCCCAGCTTTTCCAGATTAGCTTCCAGGAGAAACAAGTGGTGGATCCTTGGAAAGTGGTGTGTCCACAGAAATGGTTGGGAACTGATTGGATAGTTCTTTGCAAATATTCTTCACTAGTTTTGGAAGAGCAAATTCTCTTCAAGTAAAATATGTACAGACACAAAGAACCACCACCTCGATTACAGAGCAAACAAGATTGAATAAGGCGCAAACACATTCCAAAATCCAACTTTGACCATAAATTAGACCAACAATATATATTTTTTGTGACTTACAGCTAAAAAGAAACAAATATAATTTTTGTGACTTACAAATTATACCATTGAGAACTTCTTTCGGATACGGATTCAACGGTATAATTTTTGTCACATATAACCCACATTTGATTGGTCTTATTCATTGGAATGGAGGGAGTAAGTCAGATATATCTACAGACATGCATCTTTCAAGGAAACAGGACCTAATCCCTGAAAGTTGACTATAGAACATTGGTATCAGGTCTCAAGTAAAACTGCTTACCTTTAGAGCAACATCTGACTGAACAACCGGACAGTTCATTTTCACGGAAGATATTTGATCCATTAAATGACGGAATGCATCATCGGTGCTCAGGCTGCAGCTGCGGGCCTTTCTTCCATCGTTGCTACCTAAAGGTCTCAGAGCATTGGCTTGCTGAGAATCAAAATATTCTCGAGGATCCTATAAAGACAAGGCATGACAATCCATAACCCTGTGATATATTACTGCAGCTGATATATTATATCAAGCCATATGAACCAACAATTACCTTTATACAAAGTGGTGCATATGGGAGACTTCGTGGAGCTTGCAGATCCTCTATCTCAGTCATGCGGGCCACCTTTACCAATCTCACATGACTAGCATCATCAGCAACAGAGCTAGGAGGTGGTTCTGCAGTTCATAACTCATCAGCCTAGTAAGGAACTACTTAGGGTGAGAAAAGATGCACCACAGCGATATAATTACTTACCCTTCTTGGACCGTGCAAGTGCTTCAGCCACAGTCTTCGTATCAGTTGATTCAATATCTGCACAAAGATGAATAACAAATACAATCACCTTACAGACAGAAACTATATGGTGCATTAATACAGGTTATTAATGGCCAATAAGCAAATGCTTATTGACATTCTCTGATGTGAAGGGGAAAGTACACCAGCACAGGGCAGGTACTACACTACAGCATTACAATGTGCAACCAACCAGCAGTATAAGACGGTTGATTTGTGCTATTGTTGGTGCATTCTTTTTCAGGAAAGTCTAGACAGAAAAACAGGAAGCCAGTAGAAGAAGTGTAGTCGCAGGAGAACTGTTAGGCTGTTAGCATATCAGTATCATCTCATGATAGTAATAGCATGCTTGACCAATCAACTTCAGTATACAAAAATTTAAAAGAGACAGCATGAAAACTTTTGAGTTGAGTCCAAAACTTCACCTGTTGATCTCCCTTCAAGAACAACAGCAGCATGCCGATTCAGATCCTGAGAAAGTGTTCTCCTAGCCAACTCGCTATCAATATCAGTTGTCTCTCTGCTGCCATCACGGAGAATCCCATGATCCTAGATGCTCGAAAGAATAATGATATGAAAATTCAAAATAGGACTAAGCACTGCATGAAGTTATGATCAAAATAGCAGACAGAATTGCTCATTATGAGAAACGAATAAACCACTCGTCTTTGTGAAGTTGTAGATATAACAAAATAGTAGCCAAGAACACAAACACACCGGAAGATGGATGTAGTCATCCCCTGCATCTGCCTCCATGTCTAATGTTGGATCAACTCGTTTTATCTGTCAAACAAGAATTGAGTCACCAAAACAGATTGAAGGAAAAATGTATTGCAAAATACTCCGTCCTGGAATACTTGTCATCAAAATGGATAAAGGGGGATGTATATAGACGTATTTTAGTTCTAGATACATCTCTTTTTATCTATTTTGATGACAAGTATTTTCGGGCGGAGGGAATATGCAGGATGACAACAATAAACAGCTAGAATTATACCTTGAGCTTTGCCTCCTTGGCAAGTATATCATCGTTTTTCAAAAACATGGCTAATTCCTCATCATCAGCGGCCTCAGCTTTTGCCGCTAAAGTATTTTTTGTCCTAAGTAGATACTCAGCTCTACAGTACTTTGTCCAAAAATCCTTTTCTGACAACTTTTTGGGATTGTCACGGGAGATGAAGGAAAAACAGAGTAAAATGAGAATCCAAATCCACTTTGTGCCAACAAAGATATAGTATAAACTAACTCCAACTTAAGCTCAAGCTTCCGAAAACCTATGGTAAGGCACATGACAATAGTACATACAAGTATGCACCATCTTACCTTCTTCGGGACATAATCTAAAAATGCCCGATGCACAGCTGGCTTTTCTGCGAAAATCTGCAAAACATCAAATAATATATCATATTCATAACAACTGATTTTCAAGACTTATTCAACGTCCAATAAACAATCTCATAGTTCAGCATTTACATGGTTAATAATGTATGACAGGTAAACTAGTATTACTGAGCAGATGTAGCCCAGCTCAAGGACCAGAATAAGCCTGTTCGACCGGGTCGAGAAATGTAGTCACAATGGTGTGGCCTCATAGGTGGCTGCCCATGGGAGTCAAAAGGGGCAATGTTCTTCACGACACTCATTAGGAATGTGGCCCAATGAATCCAGGTCAATGACCCTACAAATCAAATAATACATCGATAGAATCTAAATGTATTCGGAGAAGGGAATAAAGAAGAGAATGAGAAGGGAGTGGGCTGTGGGACAACCCAGCCCACAGCTCCAGCAAAATCAACATAAACAGCCCACAAGGGCCATCATCTCGCTTCCCCTTCCCACTCTTAATTCCCTTCCTAGCACCACCTCTCCCTCCTAGTCCCCCGTCATCACCCTTGTTTTCTTGCATCTGATGGCAAGAACACGGAACACAAGGGGGGACAGTGATGGCGGCTGTGACAGCAACAATGAGAAAAAACAGTGGGGATCGCAACAAAATGAGGAGACATCAACTACTAGGACTAGCTCATGCCTCTCTTCCCCTCTGCCCTTCTCCCATTGTTATTGCATGGGGTCATGACCAGCAGCTTCCTGGTGGAGAAACAGATCAAAAGAATACATGATGCTCGACCTGACATCGTGGATCGCATAGTGACCTGCAATCCAAGTAACTATGGCCAGGACAGGCTTGCAAGCCGTGATAGTCTGGACAGGCCAACCCTGAGCGTATTCAATGATCCAGACTAATAGATGCAAGAATGCGTTTGAGTAGCCCACTGGTCAAGGTTTTTGAACAGGTATAGCTAAACACAGTGCAATTCACATTTTTTATGCAGTAAAAATGGCATATTTACATTTTCATGCCGTAAAATGGGCTTGACAAGGGATCATACCATTCTATATGTATGTCAAGTACTAAAAAAGAAAAGAAAAATAGAACAGTATCATCACAAAGAGGCACAGTTTGTAAAATACTACCCAATGAGGATGGCGTGGAGTCTAGGGCCATGTGTCAGTAGGTGCTATAGGTGCTAATAAATAGTTGGTCAATGGAACCCATTAAACAACAGAACTGTTTAGAAATTCCATCAAGCATAGCATTACACCTTTTTTAGGTACATAACACTGCACATGACAGTTAAAAATATTGCAAATGATACTACCAGGCAGACCAGCATTTAGATGATCCATAGCTGCATTTATGATGGTTGAAGAAGTAACAAATGATGCTAGCAGACTGACCTGCTTTAGATGATAATTCATTACCAAGGTAGGAAGAATGTACCTGATGGATAATCTCAGTAGTCAGACTGAAAGTAACCTTGTTTGTCTGTGAAAGGACACACATAAGTCAGAAATGAGTAAATTAAGATAATCAACATTCAGCAAAGTCAGTAACTGATAGGATACAGCCATGTACAACACAAACTATCATAGTATACCACATAGGCTCGCAATGAGTATAGACCCATAGCATACCTGTCCATCAGCCGATGGCCTAACATCAGCTAGCATGGCACTTTTGAAACCTGGCTTTTGTTTTGATGCTTTGTTTGTTTCATCGTTAAGTAAATTCTGCAAAAGGACTTAATAAGTATTGGTTGAAACTGAATAAAAATATACTACAAAACAAACAGAAGTCGTATCTGTGCACAGTAGTTTTTACCTTTCTTGTTGCCCAAAATTCAGACTCTTGGAGAATATTGCCAAGCACAAACTTCTTATGTAACTTCTGCAGTTCACTGCAAACAGAGAAGGGTTCAACGAGACAAACGAGCCAACAATAGAACACAACTGTGTTTTCCTCTGGTTGGCTACAATAGTCTGCAAATCTGTCTGTATCATTCTCTTAAAACAATATACGAAGATTAAATGTTCATCCCTACAGCTACGCGGATCTGTTAAACTAACAGCATGAACATGCTCCTAAAATGATCTATTAATAAAATATAACCGAATGACATTATACCAACAGTAGCATTTTGACCCAAGCAAGTTCATGTACGGTAAAAAATATATCTGAATGACATTCCCATACAAAAAATGGATAGGTGAAAACATTTTGGCATCTGCACTTTATTTTGGCTCTTTCAAAGTTCTACAGTTGTACATAAAAGGCATATCATTTTCAATCTACCAGCTTTGCCACCAGCTTCATTATGTAATGTTGCACAGATTTGTATGATGATGAAACAGACAGTAAAGACCAGTTAAAATTGAAGCTCTAGTATCATCTTTGAATAAGTGAACATACGAAAGCCAGATGCATACATCACAAGAAAAAATCTTAGAATCAGGTAATCAATTGAAAAGCACAAGCACATAAGGTCTCAGCAATAATTACTAAAGAGAGCAAGACAGCTTACACTGTTTTGGTTTAGTATTAAATTATTATCAATACCCCATGTTGCTGTCAGCAGAAGAAACATGCAGGATGTTTGAAATACAGATATTACCTGTCTTCTCGTAGCAATTTCATCCGCCGTTCCATTTCAGCAGAACTGAGCTGTTCTGGACCAGTTGACACAGCTGATATCTCAGGAGGTACATTTGGTCTAGCAGGCACAGTACCTTGATGTTTGCCTAAAACCCTAGCTGAAAGGACAACATCATCAGTTAGTTATATATTTTGTTGGCAATAATTGTATAGACTAGAGGTGAAACTGAAAATCAAAATACTGAAATAAGGACCAAAAGTAACATTAAAAATGCATATACTCAATCTAACAAGAATAATCATTTTCAAACGATGTATATGTTCATAATATGTATTAGAAACATTTAATGAACATTACCTACAAAGTCGCGGCAAAAATCACGGTTACCAACATTCTCAAACTCAAAAATATAGCCTCCCCCCTGAAAAAAACATGGAAATCACAATCTTCTCAGTCACAGAAATAAATGTAGAGCATATGCCTATCAACCAAAACTTAACAGGATGTTTATATTTAATTAATTGATCATACCTTGTCAGAATCTTTTGAAAGATTCAATAATGCCGGTGATGGTTTGCTACCATCTACCTTGTTGAACTTATGGCCTGAAGCACATGTAGGAAGAAGCTACAAAGTTACCATCAAGCATATTGGTAATGACCATGAAATCAATTCTCATCAACCAACATGCATGGCCTACTCTGGCACAGCTGATGAGCAGAATATGTCGTCCTGGATGTATATATTATGAATATGTCATCTTTGGATGTTCGTATTCTGAATATATAATCTTGGATGTTCGTATTCTGAATATGTAATCTTGGATGTACATATTCTCCATTCTGTTAAATCTTTTCAAACAAACCCACAGCAATCGCAAACCACATCTAGTAAATGCCCATCTATATCAACAATTAAATAGTTTCCTAACACATCAGGACAACTAGACTAACACATCAGAACAATGACAGTACTTCAATTTTGTGCAACACTAAGTGCTATGATTATAGAAACCAGCGCTGCATATGGACAAAAGGATAAGTACCTTTGATGGTCCGAAAATCGACACTGAGCTTCATTAGTGAGCGTGGATCATTAGGGGTAAATGTTAACTTATCTTCACTCTGTAATTACAAGAACAAAGAAATAATATGATTTAGATCAAAGAAGTGCATTATGATCGCTTGCAAGCAGCGGTAAGAAAGGAATGAACGATTCACACCAGCTGAAACAAACAGAGATGACTATTCAAAAGTAATACCCACCGAGTCAAAGAAGCAGTGCGCCTTGCTGCATCAGCACCAAATATGAAAATACTAGGAACATCATACACAAACAATGCAATCATGAACCACACAACTGCCTCAAGCAGATCTTTTATAGCATGCGTTGAGCCCTCAATTTCATTAAGCAAACAGGGTGTTCTTGGGGCACAAATTGGCTCCCACTAAAGGCAAACGAGGAACACTTTTGCTCTAACCGCAATGCTAACTTACGGCTGATCGTACTTACTCTGCTTCACGACTAAACCCGAAGGTTGGATGCGGTACACAAACAACAATGAGGAAAGAACAGGCACATGCACTCCTCCGATCTAAGCAGCAGCATCCTTCAATTTGTTCCGTTTTGCGTCCAATCAGAGACCTACTCGGGATCAATCAGCTGGGTGCTTCAACACCGATAGCCCCCCTGCCGAGCAACCCACGCCCCGACGACCGAGCAGTAAAAGCAACGCCGGCGCAAGCCAACCAAACAGAACCAAAACCAATTCAACCTGCCTGAATGAAAGGGGGTTTCGGATGGGAGGTACGAATGGGGTAGGGTGGGGTGGGGGCGGAGACGGCGAGTGAGGATGGGACCCACCATGCGGAGGACGCCGCCGGTGCCGCGGTCCTTGAGCGTGGCCTTGTACTTGGCACCGATCGTCATGGTCCCCATCGCCTCCACCTCCTCGCTCTCAACGGCGCAGGAAGAGAGCGAGTCAGCTAGCTAGACAGGGATTCGCTGTCAGGACCTAGTTACGATCTGAACGAATTCGAGCAAGTGACACCCGGCTGGTCGTCTCGTCTCGCCGGCGCCGGTGTCGATGTCAAGTTCGGAGGAGGGCTTCGCGCGTGCAGTCGGAGGCTGGAGTCGTTGCAGGGGAGGAACAATAGACGCTGCGGGGAGCTGGGCTTCCGGCACAGGGAGGTAGTTAGGCGGCGGCGGCGGCGGCGGAAGGAGATGCCGGTGGGAGGCGGCGGTGCGCGTCGGTCTGAGCGAGGGAGCGACGGCGAGGGGAAAAGGAGGCCGAGCGAACGTGTAGAGTTAATTACACGATAGTACCACAATTGGGACCGTGGTGGCGAATTGGTATCAGTTTTGAAAAAATTTACGTGTTAGTACCATGTTTGGACCGAACCGTTGCAAATCGGGCTAAACTTTGTGTTTGTACGTATTGACGCTGGAACTGACCGCCCGGGCCTGCGCGTCAGATGCCACGCTGGCGAATCGGCACGCGCCCGCTCGCTCGATAGGTGCGGTCCGGCTCGAACCGGACTGGCCCGTGCTCCACTCTGTTCCTCCTCGCTCCTGCCTCCCTCCTTGCTCCTCTCTCGTCGCCCTCGTCACCGCCGGCAGCTTTGCCGGAGCGGAGCGCCGCCGCCCGCCATGGTTTTCGAAGACGAAAGCAGTGAGGACACGTCCAGCCTGCCGTACATGCACTCGACCTCATCCACGGACGGGCTTAACCAGGTGATTTTCCTTGAGCTAGGTCTAGGGTTAGGGTTTCAGATTTGGGGCTTTTTGATTTGGTTGATTTCGCTGGGTTTTGATTTGGGCATTTTGATTGTACGAGCTTCGGCAGGTCCCTTTCAGCGTTGAAGATCCAGATTACCAGGGGCTTGAGCTGGAAACGATGTCGCCATGTGAGAAGCACGGCAAGGCATCTGAGAGGCTTGTCGCATTTGAAGGAACAGACACAGGGAGAAGGTTCCTAGCATGTGCAGAGCCGGTATGAATTCTATGCTGATAGTAGGATATTATATATAGGTTGATAGTGTCATATTATTGTTGGTTTGACAGTGCCATATTGAACATGAGTGAACATGAGTACAAGGCCTGATTATTAAGGGCATATTCATTTTTGCAACAACAGTAGTTTGTGTAGTTTAATGACAGTAGTATTGTTATTTTGCAGTGGCATTGTTCTTGCTATCATGTGAAATAATCAGTTTGAGGTTTCTACAGGTTTACTGTTGCTGTTGTGGCATTTTTATGTAGTAGAATGGAGTACTCAGTTGAATGACAGTGCTACTGTTAATTATGTTCCTGTTATTTTTGGTCCTGTTTGGAACTAAATATTGAATGAACTGTAACTTTTATGTTGGGATGGACCTGCTGTTATGTATCTAATTACTTGAAATATCCAGTTGAATGGATAGTATGTACTGCATATGCTTTGGCAGTTCACCAAATTTGCAGTTTGAGATTGCTCTCTCTTGTTTTGTAGCTGATTAGCAAAATCTAGTTCAAAGTTGTAGCTGAGTGGTGTTGTAATTTGTCATGCTGTTATTTAGTGGGTAGGTACATCTCAATTACTAGTGTAGCTTAGTGGTGCTATTATTACCAATGTACAGTGTTATTGCTTTGCACTAGTTATTTACATGTGCTTCTGAAGTAACATGTTTATTTTTTTTATCTTTTTGCCTTTTTGCAGGAAGGGCAGAATTGTGGGTTTGTTGAATGGGTTGATCACCAATGGCCCCCAACAATGCAAAATGCATTGTTGAAGCTGTGGGCCATGGTTGAAGATAGCAAGAGTGCTAGGGTGAATGATAATCTTGAAAGTTCTTTCACTATCCACCATCTGACAGAAGAGAAGAACAAGCTGGAGGCCAACTATGACAAGTTAGTCCAAGATGTGCATGAACTTATGAGCTTCCAGGAGGACAGGGTGGTGGATTTCAGATATCTGCAGGATAACCTTACATATCAGCAGCAATGCAGAAGTGAACTGGTGGCTGATATGAAGGCACAGATGGCAAAGAAAGATGCAGAGTTTGAGAAGCTTAAGCAGAATTATGAAGTGCTACTGAACCTGACAAGAGCACAAGCAACAGTCATCCAGAACTTGAAGTTGAAGCATATTAAAGACAAGCAATTGCTTAGTGAAGATAAGATGAACTTGGAGTTGAAGAATGCAGAGCTCACAAAGTCTGAGGAGAAGCTCACCCAAGAGAATCTAGAGTTGAAGCTTCAGATTGCTGAGTTGATGAAGGCAGAGGAGAAGCTGAAGGAGAAGATCAAGGGGATCCAGGCCATCTTAGAGAAGTGAAGAAAATGAATATGAGACTAGTGGGTAATGCTGACCTTTTGGGCATGATGGTTGTGTAGTGTATGGCTCTACTAATTGTGAACTATGTCTGTGTATGTATGTAGTAGATATGCTTTTCATCCCTTTGTGAGAAAAGGATGAACTATGCATTTAAACTCAAACTCCACTATGTATTTGTGATGGATCTGCTGTGTACCCTATAATATGTTGAACTCCAGTAAGTATTGTGTGTTATGTTGGCTAGACTTGAAATGATGATATATCATGCATTGGAAGATGGATCAGATATTCTGTGCCATGAGATGTAGACTAAAAATTATGATTTCTCTTGCAATAGGTTTTATATTTTTATATTAGATGATTATGTTAGCATTGGAAGACTATTTGATGGTTATGTTAGCACTGGAATATTATATGGTTATGTTATATCATGCATTGGAAGCCCATGTTGGTTAGGTTAAGTTGGTTCCGTCGACCCCTAGCAACCGTAAACCCTAATGGCTAGATTAAGGTGGTTTCGTCGACCCCGAGCCACCGTAAACCATCATGGTTAGGTTAAGTTGGTTCCGTCGACCCCTAGCCACCATAAACCCTAATGGTTAGATTAAGGTGGTTCCGTCGACCCCGAGCCACCGTAAACCATCATGGTTAGGTTAAGGTGCTTCCGTCGACCCCGA
>NC_057813.1:376577088-376614929 GCF_018294505.1 Triticum aestivum
GTAAACCATCATGGTTAGGTTAAGTTGGTTCCGTCGACCCCTAGCCACCATAAACCCTAATGGTTAGATTAAGGTGGTTTCGTTGACCTCGAGCCACCGTAAACCATCATGGTTAGGTTAAGGTGGTTCCGTCGACCCCGAGCCAGCGTAAACACTAATGGTTAGGTTAAGTTGGTTCCGTCGACCCCTAGCCACCATAAACCCTAATGGTTAGATTAAGGTGATTCCGTCGACCCCGAGCAACCATAAACCATCATGTGCAACCTATTGAAACTAACAACATCAAAGTAGTGTACAAGCTAAAATGAACTAACCAATGAATGGTCTACAGCCCTGTAGAAATCCTTCCCTTGCTCCATTGATGCAGTAAAACATGGCATGGAATCTTGGTCCTGGATGTGGGATTTTTTCAGTGGCTTTTGGAGTTACAGTGGTGAATATAACTCTACTCCCAGGGTTTGTATCCATCACAGTCTGAGCATAGTCTCTCAGCCTTGGGTATTGCTTCCTATGATCTCCCAACACAGCCTCAACAGCTAAGTTTTTTGCCCTATATGCCATAGCCTTGGGCACATCCACACCATACTTTTCCATGCAGGCATCAATAAGTGTATGTATGCTAGTACTGACATCAGATCTGAATAGTGGCTCATATTGCTTTGCAAGCCACTTTGCACTTACCCTGCTTGTTTCAGTAGAACTAGGGCAGGTGTGTTGTATCCTCATCTTCTTAATTACAAAAGTGTTTTCCCCTTTTATAACAGCTGCCACAATGCAGAACTTACAATGTTCATTCTTGCAATGCACAATGATCCTCTGATCTGAGTTCCTGTGATACTTGAAGTCTCTGCACTGAGTGATGTGCAAGCTCAACAGAGCATCTCTGAATTGATGTTGATCTTTGAAGCACATATGCAGTTTTAGTTGTTGGTGTGGTTGTTTCAAATCCTCATTGTACCATACTCTAGCTGGCCTCTTCTTTGCCCTACTCTTCCTTTTTTGAGGTAGCACAAATGCTAGTGGCTCAAACCCATCATCTTCACTGTCCTTCAATAAACTATCATCTTCTTCATCTGATGATGGTTTCCAATCAGGTTGCACTTCTTCTAAAACACTGGAATGTGACCTTGTTGTTGGTCCCCTCCTTACTTGCAACTTCTGTTTCTTCTTTGCTGGCACATATATTTTTTCCTCCTCTTCTGGAACAATAGGGTCATCATCCTCCAACTCAAATAATTCCTCTACCTCTGTGTCATCCTCATAATGCACTTGTTCTTCATCCTCTAATTCTTCTTCTGATTCTTCATCCTCTGTTTCTTCCTCATGTTGCTCTTGTACTTCTTCCTCTCTTTGTCTATTTCCCTCTTCCATCTCCATGTCTTCAGCATCATGCATTTCCTCATTATAGTTAGGCCTTAAATCCCCCATGTCACTATCATACTGCCCTTCAAATCCTTCAGATGAACATGCATAACTGCCATCATAGCCAACTTGTTCTTCTTCCACAACTTCTTTTAACTTGGGATTTAGAACACTCCTGCTCTCTTGTGTTAAAACAGCAGGGCCTACAGCTGCAATATAACTGCTACTCTGACCTTCATAAGCAACACCTTGCTGATCAACAGCATAAACAGGAGGATCGGCAAGATAAAAAACAACAGGCTCAGAATATTCAGTTATATCTAAATTTTGCTTATGTACAAAACCCTTCTGTGGTACACTGACAGCTGGTGGACAAGCCCTAAATAGCAAATTAAGCACCAAACTCTCCTCATTCTGCCTCTTGATCAACTGTAGTTTAACATTACTATCAACCAATTCCAAGCCCTGCTCTCCTGGGGTCTCCATGTAAAACATCAGTGAATCATCAATACTAAAGCCTTGGGTTTCCATCAATGCAACCATATTTAGATATGTCACATCTGAACAGCTTAATTTCCTCTCTAACAGATCATTATTGTCAAAATGGATCCTAACATTCCATATGTCTTCATATAAACTACAATTCACATGCAATTTGCCTAATCAGTACACTATAACCCTAATTAGCAAATAAATGAGAAGAAAAAAAGAGACAGAAACAGAAACTTACAGGACGCCGCCGAGCTCGTGGGTCAGCTCATGGCTATTGCTAGGGTTCGCCACCCATTGCTTTGCCAGCCGTACCCGCTGCTCCATGGACAGTGCGAGCTCAATGAACTCGTCGTCGTCGCTGGAGTACTCAAAGCTCGAGTAGCCATCGCCGCCCTCGATTGGAGATCTCCCCTCGATTCCTCCTGCCGCGCCGATGCCGAAGAGGGGAAGGTTTGCGCCGCCGCCATCGCCGTCGCCGCCACCGCCGCTGCCGCCACCACCGCCCGGGGGCGCCGCCGCCATCGCCGTACGCGCAGGGGAGCTAGGGTTCGTCGACGAACAGAGACGGCGAGGAGGAACAGAGTGGAGCACGGGCCGGTCCGGTTCGAGCCGGACCGCACCTATTGAGCGAGCGGGCGCGTGTCGATTCGCCAGCGTGGCATCTCGCTTGGGCCATTTAGTTTCAGTTTAGTTCACTAGATTTGGGATATCTGATGAAAGACATGATTTTTTTTTACACATTGCATCTCTCCTATACCAGGTTAGGAAGGTTACTTGGACGCTTTTCAGGCTTCTCCAGCATTGACCGGGCATGCTCTCCAGTATGAGCAATCACTTATTCAGGTACGCTCAGTTTCTTTTTTCGACGGGACTCACGTACGCTCAGTTCAGTACCTTCACACATTTAGAGCTGCTGATATTAACACAACAACCTGTTAGGATTCAGTACCTTTAGGTTTGTGTCAAAGTTGATGTGGGTGGCTTCAGTACCTAGACAAATTTTAGAGTTGTTGATATGGGTGGGGGTACTAGTTTCAAACAAGATCTCAGCAAAATGACAATGGCAGTTTAACTGAATCAGGGAGAGTTGCTTGAAAATTGGTACCGCGAAATGAAATTCTAGTGAACCTAGACTGAATCATGCACACACAGAAATGAATGAAACTTGACAGTCAAGTTTAACTTGTCATTCTGGGCGAAACTTGACTAAATCTCAATATGTACTGCAAAATCAAATTCTAGTGAAACTTTACTGAATCATTCATTCAGTGACAATGACAACGATATGGATGAAACTTGACTCAATCATGCAAACACATTCAGTACTTCACTTGTTCTCACCTCACTTTAATTGCAAAAACGGCATTTCTAGTGAAACTCAAGAACACTTGTTTGTTTGCTGGTTCGATTAGCCAGCAGAAACTTTATTTGCTGAAACCACAATGACAACAACAATTCTTGTGATTGTTCTGATCTCACTACCACTCAATTCTTGTACTGAAACCACAATGACAATTTGGTTCTGCATAACCTCTGCTATATAAAAGGATGAAAGGAGGCAAGGCGATGGGCCCTGATTGTATCCCCATTGAGGTGTGGAAAGGTCTCGGGGACATAGCGATAGTATGGCTAACCAAGCTTTTCAACCTCATTTTTCGGGCAAACAAGATGCCAGAAGAATGGAGACGGAGTATATTAGTACCAATCTTCAAGAACAAGGGGGATGTTCAGAGTTGTACTAATTACCGTGGAATTAAGCTGATGAGCCATACAATGAAGCTATGGGAGAGAGTCATTGAGCACCGCTTAAGAAGAATGACAAGCGTGACCAAAAATCAGTTTGGTTTCATGCCTGGGAGGTCGACCATGGAAGCCATTTTCTTGGTACGACAACTTATGGAGAGATATAGGGAGCATAAGAAGGACTTGCATATGGTGTTCATTGACTTGGAGAAGGCCTATGATAAGATACCGCGGAATGTCATGTGGTGGGCCTTGGGGAAACACAAAGTCCCAGCAAAGTACATTACCCTCATCAAGGACATGTACAATAATGTTGTGACAAGTGTTCGAACAAGTGATGTCGACACCGATGACTTCCCGATTAAGATAGGACTGCATCAGGGGTCAGCTTTGAGCCCTTATCTTTTTGCATTGGTGATGGATGAGGTCACAAGGGGTATACAAGGAGATATCCCATGGTGTATGCTCTTTGCGGATGATGTGGTGCTAGTTGACGATAGTCGGACGGGGGTAAATAGGAAGTTAGAGTTATGGAGACAAACCTTGGAATCGAAAGGGTTTAGGCTTAGTAGAACTAAAACCGAGTACATGATGTGCGGTTTCAGTACTACTAGCTGTGAGGAGGAGGAGGTTAGCCTTGATGGCCAGGTGGTACCTCGGAAGGACACCTTTCGGTATTTGGGGTCAATGTTGCAGGAGGATGGGGGTATTGATGAAGATGTGAACCATCGAATCAAAGCCGGATGGATGAAGTGGCGCCAAGCTTCTGGCATTCTCTGTGACAAGAGAGTGCCACAAAAGCTAAAAGGCAAGTTCTATAGGACGGCGGTTCGACCCGCAATGTTGTATGGCCCGGAGTGTTGGCCGACTAAAAGGCGACATGTTCAACAGTTAGGTGTGGCGGAGATGCGTATGTTGAGATGGATGTGTGGCCACACGAGGAAGGATCGAGTCCGGAATGATGATATACGAGATAGAGTTGGGGTAGCACCAATTGAGGAGAAGCTTGTCCAACATCGTTTGAGATGGTTTGGGCATATTCAGCGCAGGCCTCCAGAAGCTCCAGTGCATAGCGGACGGCTAAAGCGTGCGGAGAATGTCAAGAGAGGGCGGGGTCGACCGATTTTGACATGGGAGGAGTCCGTTAAGAGAGACCTGAAGGATTGGAGTATCGACAAAGAGCTAGCTATGGACAGGGGTGCGTGGAAGCTTGCTATCCATGTGCCAGAGCCATGAGTTGGTTGCGAGATCTTATGGGTTTCACCTCTAGCCTACCCCAACTTGTTTGGGACTAAAGGCTTTGTTGTTGTTGTTGTTGTTGATAACCTCTGCTATATATGTCCAGTAGGATGTACTCTTGCAAGCCAGGACCAACTCAAGAAGTAGATTTATTAGATCTCAGATTTTTTAGAATTGTAGATTTTTTTTGTGAGTTCACTAGTTCATTAGCATAAGTTCAGTAAATTCAGTCACTGTTTTTAACACTCTTGACTGTATATTCTCTGTATATTTGACTGTATTCAGATCATACAGTGACACTCTTGACTGCACAACAATAATCAGCGGCGTCGGCAGCCGAAGCGGACGAAGTGGCTGGTCCTGCGAGTGGCGGTGGTGGTCGCCTACGTGGCGCAGGTGGGCGGCGGCGGTCATCCCCATGGCAGCGGCGCAGGTGGGCGGTGGCGCTGAGCCCGATGGTGGATGCACTGGTCGCTCCCGTGCGTCGTGGTGGGCGAGGTGCCCAGGTGGGTGGCGGTGGTCGAGCTGCGCAGGTGGTCGGTGATGGTCGCCTCCGTGGCGGCGGTGAAGGTGGGTGGCGGAATTGGACCCGATGGTGGCTCGTGCGGGCGGTGGTGTTGAATGATTTTTCTTTTTGTTGCAAAAATTATAACGAACTACATCTGCGACAAGCTTTTCTTTAGTTTTTATGTCTTGACTCGTACTCTATCATGTTTTTAATTTATTTATTTAAATCAGAAACCGAATCAGTATTTTAATCTGTTATGATGGCTGACGCGGGGGCGTCCAAACAAACTATCTGTACCACGTGACCAGGTGCAGGTCTAGAGTACAGGTGCGTCAGAGCTCTTGACAGAGCCAACGTCCGTCCGCTCCCCCGTCATGAATCGTCTGTAGGTACACTGTGAGCCTGCAGTGTATAAATCTTTTTCAATTCCTGTATTCCTTCGACAGTGACCTGCAACACACATCCCCATGTTTGTCTGGGCGGCTCAGATTTCGGGTTCACCTGGACCCGAGAGCCAAAACGCCACTCCCCAATATGACAATAATATTGTCACCTCATCATAGAGTTTAGCCTCTTCTTTGTTTTCTTCGGTTCCAGTAGCTGATGACACTGAAAATATGGCCCAAAAATTGGAGTACTTTAGGTACTCGTATCTTTGGTTTGAGTCTCCTTAGGCTCAATCCTATTCTTTTGATGTAGGGTGTCAGTTCGTGGAAGCTGCCTTTGGTGACCAAGCTCACAGATTCAAAATTCAAATTTCATTGAAATTTATATTTTTACATTTCAAAAAATTCAAAAAAAAGTACAGATATACATGGAGGCATAACGCATGTGTGTAAATTTTCAGGGCAAAATATGTTGAAATGAGGACTGTGCAAAAAGACAAATCTAGGGCTATTTAACACATGATACTATTCATCCTCCCAAGCCATGAATTTGTCTTTTTTGCACAGGTCGCATTTCAACGTATTTCATCATGAAATTTTACACACATGTAGGTTACATCCTTACATACACACATTTTTTTCATAATTTTTTGAAACATAAAAGTTTGAATCTGAATGTTTCAAAAATAAAGGCCTCCATAAAGCTCAGCCTCCAAAACGCCATTCTCGTCAGTTTGTTAATATACCCATCCCTAGCTAAAAGAATTATCCGATGCGAGAAGCTCGGGTAGCGACTCCGCCCTACCCACGATGAGGATCACGAATGGGCTGCTAAGGAAGGGGAGACTTGCGTGAGACCTTACATTAGATGAGATCAATGAGATTGATTTTTCTGAAAGAAAAAATATGTTGAAACATCATCAACAAAAAATTGTAGACACACATCAATGTTTGATGTACAATCTCAAAAAAAGTTTCAGCTCCTAATTCGACTTACATTAATAGAAACAAAAAAGACAAAATCAAATGTAAATAGTGTCAAAGTACAATTCACCCCAAAGCTGCCACTATTCACATTCGAATTTGTCTTTCTTGACTCTGTAAGTGCACATCGAGTTTTGAGCGGATTTCTTTTCTTTTTTTGAGTTGTAGACATACCCACATAGATGTTGCCAAATAATTTCAGATTTTTTCAAAGTATCTAAATACCCCCTCCATTTTAAAATATAGTGCGCCCGTGCTTCCCGAGGTTCAACTTTGACCATGAATTTAACCAACGAGACCGACTGCGGCGGGAGAAAAAAATTATATAATTGAAAACTTTTTTTGAATACGAATTTACTGGTATAACTTTTGCTCCCACAGCAGTCGGTCTCGTTGGTTAAATTTATGGTCAAAGTTGAAGCACGGGAATGAGAGAAGCACTATATTTTAAAACAGGGGAGTATGAATTTTTGGGGTTGATCTAATGATCTCACCTAATGTGAGATCTCATACAAGTCCCCTGCTAAGGAAGCTACCCAAGTTAGAAGAAAAGTTAGTTTTCTTTGTTCCTCCAAATCGATTTATATAGGTCTACGCATTCGTAACTGTAAAAGAAATAGTTGTTTATGCATGTTTCTTATCATAACTCAATCTTAATTTTTATTCACAGATCAATCTCTTGATGCGTTCTCTTGATATGTTCTCTTGATATGTCTTAGATCATACCTATAAATTTTTGTACTTTTCATATCACGGTCTTATTAAACATGCATTGGTTTATTATTCCTATAGAATAACATATAGGTTAGTTCTTGTCCACATGTTCATGTTTTCTGATGAACGTGTACTTTTCCTATCGAAACGAGCCACCAGGGAGTGCTCCCTAGGACTCACACGTCCTAATCAGGCATTCCAGGCCCAAGGCGCCTAGGTCAGTTGCGTGGGGCCTATAGAGCATGTACAACTGGACTTCATATTATGATCGGGCGAACGGACTCGTCAGTAACCAATCAGTTTTTCTTTATTCTTCGGCCTCCTCAAACAACCTCTATATGTCCTCGATATCCTTTGTATTCAGCCTATATTTGAGGTTGACCAGACGCCTGGACGCGCCTCGCATGTCGGACCGGCCTACGCTAGCCTACGCCGACCCTACCCCGTCCCCACTAAATCCCCCTCCCCCGACTAAACCCTAGATCACTCTCTCAATCTCCGCTTCGTTCCATGTCGATTCCCCCTCCCTCTCTGTCCCCTCCCCTTCCAATGTCAAGCATCGGCAACGCATCCGACGGAGGATTCGACTGCGAGGACGATCCTGTTGATTGGCACACCCTCGTCCGCAAGGTTGAGGAAGGCGACAATGAGGAACTCATTGTCTGCATCGCGCTACAACGGTCGTGGGTGGACATGGCGTAATACGTCTCCAATGTATATATATTTACATTAATTATATATGGTTTTGGTGCACCTTTATATTATTTCTCTAGACTAACATATTAATCTAGTGCCCTATGCCAGTTGCTATTTATGCATGTTTTTGGTTTCGCAAAAAAAAATCCATATTTAGGAAGGTCCAAACACGACGAAAATTTACCTTTTTTATGAAATATATGTGATTTTTGGGATAATACAATCATCGCAAAATAGTGCTCGAGGGCCCCACAAGCCCAGGGGGACACCCCCCTCCCCCCCGGGGTCTGCCGGTGAAAGGATCGAGATGGACCTAGAGGGGGTGAATAGGTACAATTACAAATTTTAATTATTACTTAGCAATTTTAGGCAATAATGCAGAATATGGAAGTGAGCCTAACAATTGCAAAGGAGATACAAGAGCTAATCAAGGATAACACGATTAGCTAGTAAATGGATAAACAAGCACAATACGACTTAAGTAAAGACTAAGAGACAAATAACCACAAGTAGAGAGCTATGGTAGGAATAACCGCAACTACAAGAGATGAGGATGTATGCCGACGTTCACTTCCTTGGAGGGAAGCTACATCACCGTTTAGAGAGGTGTATGTTACCACGAAGGCACACCAACACCACGAAGACTCATCCTATTCTCTCTTTGAGATATCACCACGAAGGTGATTCCCATCCACTAGTGGTAGACCTTGGGGTGGTCTCCAAACTCTCACAAACTTTCTGGGAGTAATCACAATGAACGGTTCCTCTTCGAAGAAGTCCTACCGCCTAGGAGTCTCCAATCTCCAAGAGTAAAAAGATCCAAGGGGAAAAGCTCAAGACTTGCTCAAATCATAATTTGCTTCGGTCACTAGAAGGAGAGGGAGTGGGTCTTTCTTTTGATTGGAACAACTCTCTCAAACTCACAAAGATCGACTCGAGATCTAGGATTTCGTGGGGGGAGCAAGAGAGAGGGAGCACTTGTGTTCTTCAGGTGTGTTTGAGTGTAGTGGTCCACCTTATCCCGAAGAGGTAAGGAGCTTTATATACCTCCAACAGATTAGAGCCGTTTGGAACAGAAGTTGACATGCCCAGATGATCCGGATGACTATCCAGATGATCTGGACAGGGTCCGGATGATCTGGATAGGAACCCGGATGACAATTGTGGGAAAAGTGTTGCGAGGTGTCTGGACGATCTGGGAGCACGTCCGGATGATCTGGGCAATGCCCGGATGCTCTAGAAGTCCGTCCGGATGATCTGGCTTCACCTAGAGGGCTACTGTTGCCAAGAGACCAATTACCCAGATGATCCGGGACAAGCTCCGGATGATCCAGCTTCAGCTCGAGGGCTGTTGGTGCCAAGAGAGCGCCTAGCTGGATGATCCCGTACTAGGTCTAGACGATCCGTGATGAGGTCCGGATGATCCTGCTAGGAACCAGTATGTGGAGAGTATGTGATGTAAGTAGTTTTCCTAGGGATATTTAGTCTTTATGAATCATTTCGGGAAACAACATGTGTGCCAAGAGATAGTGACCAAATGATGATACTTGAGTAAAACTTGAACATACCCCTTGGATCCCCTCTTAATAGTGCAGGATCCCTATTACTTAAGAAATGGATAAAAGAAACGAATACTTCTTTTCTTGTTGGTCATCTGCTTGAGCTATATCTCGTTTGATGTGTCCATGATCCACATAGTTATGCTGAGGGAACTAATAACATGTGTATATACTCAACAAACACAATCGGTCCCCTATATGTAGTTTGTCATCAACATCAAAATATACTTAAGGACACGATTGCACTTTCAATCTCCCCCTTTTTGGTATGACAAATACATATAGCTCTGAACAAAAGATATATGTTGTATATTTTAGGAGAGTGGTTCGATATGAGTTGAGGGAGAGCTCCCCCTTAATGTGTGCATAAAGGATAGAGTGATAAGATAAAAATGCACACATAGAGTGGATTCCCTCAAATATGTTGTAGTGGCATAAGTTGTATTAGTCATAACACCAATGAAGTGACATAAGCAATGATAAACAACGATGGAGTGACAGAAGTTTCATACTTAAACCCTTATAAAGTAGCATAAGACATGACCATAGGTTCATTACACAAAGTACACACATATGTTCAATACATCAATAAGATATATAACTAGTGCTCGACCAACATCAAATATTAAGGAATACCAAGACAAGAGCACTAGGAACACCATAACATAACCACACAATCCTAAGATATATATACATTTCCTCCTTGGCATCAAGTACGGAAAAGGGAAATGACAGAAGCAACAAAGTGGATCACTCAGCATCCTCATCACCATCGCTCTGATTAGCAGTGTCTAGGAGGAACTCGGGGAAATTTGTGGCTGAAGGAAAGTCGACATCCAAAAGAGGAATCCACTCAGGAAGAGGCTCACCAGGCTCCACAAGACTCCCAGGGCACACACGGAGGCGAGCCCTAAGTGTGTTTGCCTCAGAGATACAATGAACCTCCTCGGTAGTAATGTGAGTGGCGGTGTAGCGGTTGGTGTATGGGACTTCCCAATAAAGTGAGCCAGGCACTCAAAGGGCTTCATAAATGGTTTAGTGTGGCGAGAAGAGGTCTCAACACACAGAGGAATAGGAGCCTTCCCCCTGGAAGAGTCATCGCGCGGAGTCCACATGGTGTGAGTGGACATATTGGTGATGGGTGATGACCCACAAGTATAGGGGATCAATCATAGTCCTTTCGATAAGTAAGAGTGTCGAACCCCACGAGGATAAGAAGGAAGTGACAAGCGGTTTTTCAGCAAGGTGTTTTCTGCAGGCACTAAAATTGTTGGTAATGGATAGTTTGATAGCAAGATAATTTGTAACGAGAAAGTAATAGTAATAGTAACAAAAGTGCAGCAAGGTAGCCCAGTCCTTTCTGTAGTAAAGGACAGGCCAGAACAGTCCCTAATAACAAGTAAGCGTTCTTGAGGACACACGGGAATTTCATCTAGTCACTTTCATCATTTTGTTTGATTCGCGTTCACTACTTTGATAATATGATATGTGGGTGGGCTGGTGCTTGGGTGTTGTTCTTACTTGAACAAGTATCCCACTTATGATTAACCCCTCTCGCAAGCAACCGCAACTACGAAAGAAGAATTAAGATAAAATCTAACCATGGCATTAAACTTATGGATCCAAATTAGCCCCTTACAGAATAGCGCATAAACTAGGGTTTAAACTTCTGTCACTCTAGCAACCCATCATCTAATAACTACTCCACAATGCATTCCCTTAGGCCCAAAGATGGTGAAGTGTCATGTAGTCGACGTTCACATAACACCACTATGGGAATCACAACACATATCATCAAAATATCGAATGAATACCAAATTCACATGATTACTTATAACAAGACTTCACCCATGTCCTCAAGTACAAATGTAACTACTCACAAAACATATTCATGCTCAAGATCATAGGGGTATTGAGGGAGTCTTGGACTAAGGGGTCCTTGGGCGTCCGGTTTATTCAATGTGGGCCGGACTAATGGGCTGTCAAGATACAAGGAAGAAGACCACCTATCGTGTCCGGTTGGGACTCCCGTATGCGTGAACGGCAAGTTTAGGTGTCCGGATATACTATTTCCTTTCTGTTAAACCAACTTTGTACAACCCTAGGCCCTTCCGGTGTCTATATAAATTGGAGGGTTTAGACCAGAGGCAGGATCATAACATTGATAGGCTAGCCAAGTTAGGGTTTAGCCATTACGATCTCGAGGTAGATCAACTCTTGTAAACCCTATACCCATCGAATATAATCAAATGGGAGTAGGGTTTTACCTCCATTAAGAGGGCCCGAACCTGGGTAAACATTATGTCCCTTTGATCATTGTTACTATCGATCCTCAGACATACAGCTTGGGCCCCCCTACCCAAGATCCGCCAGTTTTGACACCGACATTGGTGCTTTCATTGAGAGCTCGGCTATGTTGTCAACAGAAGGATTGATGGTTTGCCTCTTCATCGACGATGATGTTGTGTCCAAGGAAATCTTTCTCCCTGGACAAGTCTTTGTGTTCGGCGGCTTCGTGCTTCGCGCCAACTCGACCGTCCACCTTGAGCAGGTCGACAGTTACGCCCCCGGCCACCAAATCAGGTTCGGAAACCTAAACTACATCACCCATATCCGACGAGATCTGATCTTCGAAGGGTTCGCGGCCTCAGTTGCCGCCCTCTGCCCTCACGAAGGAAGCTCTTCAGATCCGATCTTAGATCCCGTCCAGGGGTCAACACTCACGCCCGCCTCGGCCTTAGATCCGGAACAGGTCGTATCATCCAAAGACAGGAGGATCAACCCCGTCGGACTCTTTTCTATCATGGAACTTCCGACCGGAGACCCATATGCGATCTTGGACTCGCCTCTGGACGACAACTCCGAACTGTCGAGGTCTGCGGCGATCGGGCCTGATCAGGTGTCTATCACCGAGTTCAGCCCTGCAGATTCGCAGACTCTTACCCAACTTTCGCTCTTAGACGACACACTGGGCTTAATGCAGTCTCTTGCCATTACGGAAGCTTTGCCTCCGAACTGCTCCCAGCATGGGCTAGGGACTGAGAGCGGGGAATTTTATGACCCGCCCACCACCCACTTAATAGCCACTGTCGAGGATTTAACCGACATGCTAGACTACACGTCCAAAGACATCGACGGTATGGACGACGATGCCGACACCGAATCAGGCAAAGTCCCACCCATCACAGGGCGTTGGACGGCCAGTTCTACCTATGACGTATACATGGTGGACTCCCCTGATAAAAAGGACGACGAGGCCACTCAAAATCCAGATAAGGACAAGCCCGTCGATGAACCACCAAAGCGTCGGCGCCAGCGGCGCCGCGCACGATCGCGTGGGGCAAGGGACAGCAATACCGACACCAAAGACAATGAGACTCCGGACAATGCTGAAGACCCCGAACACTCGATTGAGCCCACATCCGAACAGGATGAGGGAGGAGGGTCAGTATAGCCCCGAACATGCTGATCATGAAGATTCGGAGGACAACAACTATATGCCAGTCTCCGAAGAGGATGTTAGCCTTGGGGACGAAGATTTTATTGTCCCAGAGGAACCTCTAGAACAAGAATGCTTCAAGCGACAGCTCATCGCCACCACGCGGTGCCTGAAAAAGAAGCATCGGCAGCTCAAAGCTGAACAAGACATGCTCAATGAAAGGTGGACCAAGGTCCTGGCCGCCGAGGAGTATGGCCCCGAGCGACCTGTAAAAAGTTATCCCAAGCGCAAGCTGCTGCTACAATTCGACGATGAAGCCCTTGAGCCAATACCGTCGAAATACAATCATGTAGATCAACCAGACTGGCCACCACGTGGACGGGACAAAACGACACATCACGCTCAACACTAGCCCGCACCCCCTGGCCAAAGAGGCAAGGAGACAGCGGCTGCAGGCTATACATATGATTTACATTAGGACCTGGCCAATAAAGCCGGTCAGACCAGATCGATCTATGGATCGAGAGGCCGTACCCCGGCGCGAGATAACCACTATGAAGTCCGGCGTGATGAACATTACAATATTCGGGACCAGCACCGAACTCAGATGTCATCCGATCTCCGCCCTGATGTTGCACGGTATAGAGGTGTTGCACACCCTATGTGCTTTACTGATGAGGTAATGCAACACCAGTTTTTAGAAGGGTTCATGCCCGTAAACATCGAGCAGTACGATGGAACGACGGATCTGGCCGTCTGGATCAAAGACTTTCTTCTCCACATTCATATGGCTCGTGGAGATGACCTTCACACCATTAAATATCTTCCTCTAAAGCTAAAAGGACCAGCACGACACTAGTTGAACAGCCTCCCAGAGAACTCCATTGGAACCTGGGAAGACTTAGAAGATGCTTTTCGGGCCAACTTTTAGGGCACTTATGTCCGGCCACCGGATGTTGATGACCTAAGTCACATAATCCAGCAACCTGGCGAATCGGCTTGCAAGCTTTGGAATCGGTTCCTAATCAAAAAGAACCAAATCATGGACTGTCTGGATGTCGAAGCCTTATCGGCCTTCAAACACAGCGTCTGTGACGAATGGCTCACCCGACACCTCGGGCAGGAAAAGCCGAAGTCCATGGCAGCTTTAACTTCACTCATGACCCGTTTCTGCGCGGGTGAAGATAGCTGGTTGGCTCGTAGAAGCAACAACTCCTGCGACCCCGGCACCTTTGAGGCCAGGGACGGCAATGGTAGACCACACCGCAATAAAAACAAACGTCGGAGTAATAATGGCGACGCGGATGATATGGTAGTCAATGCCGGATTCAGTGGTTCTAAATCTGGTCAACAGAAAAAAGCTTTCAAAGGCAACACGGACGGTCCATCCAACTTGGACAAAATCCTTAAGAGGCCCTATAAGATTCATGGCACACCCGACAAGCCTGCTAACCACACCAACATAAACTGTTGGGTTTTCAAACAGGCCGGTAAGTTAAATATCGAACACAAGGGAAGGGACCTCCAAGCGAGGATGATGATGAGCCCCGTCAGCCTAACACCGGGGGCCAAAAGCAGTTTCCCCCCGAGCTGAAAATAGTGAACATGATCTATGTCACTCACATTCCCAAAAGGGAGCGCAAGCGCGCACTAAGGGACGTCTACACCATAGAGCCTGTCGCCCCAAAATTCAATCCATGGGTAGCCTGTCCGATCACCTTTGATCGCAGGGATCACCCAACCAGCATACACCATGGGGGTTTGACCGCCCTGGTACTCGATCCAATCATTGACGGATACCATCTCACTAGAGTCCTTATGGACGGCGGCAGCAGTCTCAACTTGATTTATCAAGACACTGTCCGGAAGATGGGCCTTGACCCATCAAGAATCAAGCCTAGTATCACTACCTTTAAAGGTCTGATACCCGACGTGGAGGCCCGTTGTATGGGCTCATTAACGCTGGAGGTAGTATTCGACTCCCCAAACAATTTCTGAAGTGAAGAACTGATCTTCGACATCGTCCCCTTCCGCAGTGGTTATCACGCACTGCTCGGACGAACTACTTTTACCTGCTTTAATGTAGTCCCGCACTATGCTTATTTGAAGCTTAAAATGCCCGGACCATGTGGTGTTATTACAGTCAATGGAAATATGGAGCGCTCCCTCCGTACTGAAGAACACACCGTGGCCCTTGCAGCAGAGGTGTATGGCGGCCTCATTAAGCCGAATAATTTGCCGGACATCAAAGCCAATGACATCTCTAAACGAGTCCAGTCCGCGCATCACTGTGATAACTCAACCGAACTAGACCTAGATTAATAGTTCGGCCTCCGCCGATTGCCCCATAAGGTTGCGGCTTACGTACCGTGCGTACATAACTATGCACTTAAGATACCTTGGGGTAACGCTAGAGGCACACTGCAGAAAAAGTCCATAGTACGGCTTGATCCTATTTGGACCTTATACATTTTTTCACCACAGGTTCATTAAGAGCCCTATCTACTGTATGGTTGCTTCAAGGACACTTTCAAGGCTAGCTTTTCCCTCCTTTACAGACAACCATCAAATACCCCTGTCAAAGGATTCGTTACGAAGGATAAATAGTGCAGACGTGCGGCAGGGCATCACTGGAGTCTTCGAACCATTACTTTTAGGCCCTGTGCTAGACTTTCCCTTATGTAAATTTGTAGGCATGTAATATGACCTCAATATTTATGGCATTGTCTGTAGAAACACGCCTCGACATACTGATAAGGATACAAAGGAAGAAGATGATCACCACCTTTGGTTTGGTACTTATATTATATCATAATCCGTATTCCCTCCTTGCTTTCGACTGACGTATGCGTTTTCGACACGGCCTTCATACCAGGGGCTGTATTCGGCCCTGCAAACTCTTAAAAAGTCCGAACACCTAGAGGGAACTCTTCGGTGTCCTAGATATTGCACTATATGCATCGGCTCCGAATCATGTCTTTGGTCTATAGTTGGGTTGCCCGGCTCCTGTGTTTGCCACCTTACATTCCGCAAGTTCAGCTAAGGTAGTAAAGGGAGAACTACTGCGATTGTATTTATGGTTCGTCCGGTCAAGTACCTCAGTAGAGAAAGCCGAAAACTGACTGTCATGATATGCGAGAGTGGGTCAGTGATCTGGTGACTCAGTGTTATACTACAAATGGTTCGTGATTTATGTTGTGTTATACAAGGGGCTGGGATTCGACCAACCTTGTCGCAAAGGCACCGTAATCCGTATTGACGTTCACGCAAGAGGGGCTAGTACTTAGCCCCACCAATGGACTCCTATGGCTAAGTGAAAGTAATAAAGCCGCATAGTCTGATTGCCTAGTTCATCTCGCAGGACGCCTCCTATACAGGACCAAGACGTTGGATAAAGTGCGGCCATGCATTCTCGAACACCCTGTAATATCTATGTGGGGGCAGAAGCCGCCGACTGATAACTTTCAGACTTATAAATAAACGGCCACATATGAGAATAAATTAATGAAACCAAAAGACCAAAGCATAGATTTCACATCATGAGTTCATTACATGGTTTTTTACAACCCGAACTCCACTACTCAAATATGATATCCTTTGAGCATTGACCCTCTACAATGTGTGATGTGGAGCATCCCTCGCTCATCCCCATGGACGTACCTACATCTCCCTCAACACCACTTGGACCCATGACAAGAGCTCGAGCAAAGGCTATCAAAGATAAGGTGAACTCGCTCCTCTCCGAACTCCCTCTCTCTACTCAGGAGACATGGCTACTACCTCATGCGGAGACTCTGTGTGTGATCAGGTACTTGGAGGAGAGCCACGGGACAACTACATGCAATGGCCAAGATGGCGAGGACACCAAGCGTGAAGATCAAGAGGAAGGACTGCTTTGGAAGCTACAGGACCCGGATGACCGGCCCGGCATGGACGTCCGACCCCTGGAGGATGCTACAGCCGAGAGGAGAGAGGCAGGCCAGAGCTACAGGTCTCGGACGACCGGCCCAGCCATGACGACCGGCCACTCCTAGGCTCCAGAGGACCGAGCCCTTACGGACGACCGTGCCAGCGACCACAGAACAGAAATTATGGAAATCCGAAGGCATCCGGACGACCGTGCCAGCGACCACAAAACAGAATCTGCGGACATCCGAGGAACCCCGGACGTCTGGAACCCCGCGAGCCTCCGGACGACCGGCGCCCCACGGATGTCCGGACCCTGGCTGCATCCAGCTGCGGGCTGAGGCCCATGTACCCCTTCACTTCACCCCTCTTTTGCACCAAGACTATAAATAGACCACTCCCACCTCCTAGATAGGGTCAGCATTGTGATAGCTCATTTGAGATAGAGCATTGCTCATCCGTACCGGATCTACTCCTTGTGAGGGACAGCACCTCTTCGGAGAAGATCCATCTGGATTCAAGGCCTCCATCCGGAGAAGACAATCAAGACCTCCTCACGGAGAAGAACGGTTACTCTTGTATCGTCCTTTGTTGACTTTGGATCTTGTGTTACTTTGTGCCTCGATGATCTAGACCTTGTGTGATCAATCCCTTGTCGGTTGAGTGTTTCTCTCGTTTTCCCTTTGTGATGTCCCTCGTGTTCTTCCGCGCGTTCTTTGTGTCTCCCCATAGGATCCACTCCAAACATGAAAGATCGGCCCCTAGGGTTCTGCCCTACATCATCTTGGTATCAAAGCCACATTGATCACGTTTTTGGAGCCCCTACACCGTGTTTTCTAGCTTGATTTTGTTGTTTTCTTCCTGAATCTGAAAATCCCCACCAAAAATAGCCCCAATTTTTTTTTGTGATTTGTTGGTGAGTTGAAATTTTGTTGGATTTGGTCCATGTATTTGTGTTGCCACGTGTGGATCTAGCTTTGCCCACCCTCCCCACCCTTTTCCATCCACAAATCCACTCGAATTCGACATCACCATCTCCCTCCACCCCGAAATTGTGTAGTTCATCCCGTGCCTGATTTTTGCCCAGGACACGAACGACCGGACCCAGCCGGACGTCCGACGACGACCGGACGACCGTGACCACCCGGACGTCCGGGCAACTCTGACGAAACTGAATTTTGTTCAGTTCGGCCACCACCACATCCTCACCTTCCACCACATCTTCCAAACCCACATACACCACCATCATCCCCCAATACCTCCTAGGATGATTTTGACACGTTTTGGTCTTTGAGATTTTGAGTTGTGGCTCATGTGTCCTATTGTGTTTCGGCTATATATGTACGGTTCGACATCATCATCACCGCGGCTCATCTTCGCAAAGGTCTCATCATCGCCAAGGACGGTAACCTCGATGACATCTTTGTCATACCTTGCAATTGCATTGATACCCACAAGGCCTTACTTTTGCATAGCTTACCCATCGAGACTAGCCATTGAGTATTGCCGGCAATGTGACGTGTGAACATTAGTGATCATACTACATAGCGTACATACCATTCCATAGTGGTGCATATCTTGGCATCAACTTGTGTGTCACAAAGTTGTCATCGCATACACAATTGCTATCTTGGTTCACAAAGTTTTGCATGAGAAAAGAGCTCAAAAGTGAAAGAGCCACCCAAGCTTTTAAGCAAAGAGGAAAGATAAGCAAAGAGCTTATAAGCAAGAACCATAGAATCATACTATATTAAGATTGTCATACTCGATCATCTTGGATCATAGCACCGAAATACCATACATATAGCATACTTGGGATAGAGATCGTTGAATTTTTGCCTAGTAGGTTGTGCACAAGTTCTGTATCCGCCTATTGTGCAATCGTGCTAGCGTCTCTCGTGTATTGTGCAACAAGAGCGTTTTTGCAGATTCCATGTTTTGGCTCACTTTTGGTTTGCACAATCCCACTTATCTATTTGCGTGTGTGTTTTTGTGTACCATTACTTGCTTGGTCCACTTGTTGCATTTGCAAATTTGTGAATCTTTTCCAACATTATTGAAGCTCTCTTACAATTGCATCAAAGTTTGTGCCACCATCCTAACCAAGCTCCACCATAAGCTTTTACTTGTGTAGGTGTGAGAACCGACAAGAATTGGTACCAATAGTGCTATTTCATTGTCCGCATTTGAGTGAACTTGATTCATCGTCAACATCGGTCAAGGTACATTGGTATAAGTTCTTCTCTTTCTACCACTCACATTTTGCTTGGAATGATGGATAGGCCGAGTACTTCTACCAACCCACTCTTCATCGAGCAAGACGACGACATGTCATCATACGTCACCAAGAGCCACCTCTTTGGTGCACAACGAGCGTTGCATCAAGAGCAACAAGCTATGAACGAACGCATCGACAACCTCGCCACCGACTTGCGACTCTCCGAGCAACATACCAAGGACTAATTCGACAACAAGCTCGACGCTCACAAGCAAGAGAATGATGCAAGAATGGACAAGATCCGCGCCTTGTTGGTGAACCGTCCTCCTTCAACTTCTTCATACCCAAGATGGAGCCACTCAAGTCGACACTCCGACGACTCATTCTCCGGCTCAAGTACACCGTCATCGAACACTCTTCGACGAGCCGCGCGTCAAGACCGTCATGCATCTCGCAATCCTCTACACGACAAGCATTCACAAGAGCAAGTTGATGAGCAAGTACCTCGTCCTCAACCACACCAAGTCGCTTTTGATCAAGCTCAAGAACGGCAACGACAATGGCGCCAAGAGGAAGAACGAGCGTGTCTACACCAAGAGGAACAAGAGGCCGAGGCTCAACGTCTTCAACAACAACAACGTGAAGCGCAAGCTCTTGAGGCGCAACGTGCCCTTCAAGAATCAAGTCGAGCCATCGCCAACCGCAATCGCGAACGGTGCAATCAAGAGGAAGCCCTTCAAGAAGAAATCCAAGAGAGGAACTACCAACCGTGTGTGCAACATCAAGTTCCTCAAGCGCCTACACAAGCCCGTCAAGCTCCACCTCAACCTCAAGTTCAACAAGAGCAAGTTGATCATGGACTTCCTCCATGCCAAGAGCAACATGAGGATGATTACCCTCACCGTCAAGGGCGTCATCATCACCATCGCCATCTACACAATGAAGAGCAATGCTACGACAAGCTTAAATTCACCATTCCCAAGTTCAATGGAAGCAATGATCCGGAAGAGTACCTTTCATGGGCATTGAAGGTCGACAAAATATTTCATTTGCACAACTATGAGGAAGAGAAGAAGATCGCTATGGCATCACTAGAGTTCCAAGACTATGTGCTCATATGGTGGGAACAAGTCCTTGAGCCCCGAGAAGCAAGACGGGAACCACCAATCACCACTTGGGCTCAAATGAAGGATGTCATGCGAGCATGTTTTGTGCCCACCTACTACAACCGAGATCTCTTCAAGAAGCTACAACTCCTCAAGCAAGGAACAAAGAGTGTTGAAGAATACTAGAAGGAAATGGAGATAACCATGATTCGAGCCAATGTCATGGAAGATGATGAGCAAACTATGGCACGTTTCTTGAATGTACTCAATCATCCCATCAAGAAGATTGCCGACTTCCAACCCTACTCCAACCTCATTGAGCTCGTGCATCAAGCTACAAAGGCGGAACGTCAAGTGCAAGGTGACTTCAAGTACGCCAAGTACTCGTCCAAGACCTACGGCTCTCCAACAACCAACCTTCAACAACTCCTCCAACCTCTACATCAACCAAGCCTTCTCCAAGCAATGACAACAAGTCAAGTTACAAGAGAACTTCGACTAGCTCGAGTCATCTTCCTCCTACTACAAGTAACTTCAAGCCGCGTGCTTCATCATCTACTCCGACCGATGAGACCGTCAAGACAAGCTCCTTCAAGTGTTTCACTTGCGGCGGCCGAGGCCACAAGTCCTATGAATGCACAAACAAGCGCATCATGATCATCAACAATGATGGAACCTATGACTCCATGAGTGCAAGGAGATGGAAGCCCTTGAGCAAGTGGCCATGCACCGACGAGTGAATGAGGATGAAGATGATCAAGTCTTTTGTGATGAGGATTCAAGCCCTGCTCTCGTTGTCTCCAAAGTCTTGACTCTTCAACATCAACAAGAAGAAGACCAAAGATGCCACATATTCCACACTAAGGCCGGCATCAATGGAAGGTCCGTCAAGGTCATCATCGATGGAGGTAGTTTTCACAACTTGGCAAGTGAAGAACTATGCTGCAAGCTTTAATTGGTCAAGATGAAGCACCCGCACCCCTACAAGGTTCAATGGCTAAGTGACTCCGGCACTATACGAGTTGAGCATACGGTCCAAGTCTCCTTCAAAATTGGTGCATATGAAGACACTTTAGAGTGTGATGTCGTCCCGATGTCCGTTTGCCACCTCCTTCTTGGTTGACTATGGCAATTCGACCGTGGTGTCATCCACAACGGGTGTACCAATCACTATAGCTTCAAGATGAAAGGGAAGGAGTATGTGCTACGACCTATGTCTCCTAGTCAAGTGATAGCCGACAAGCAAGCCACCCATCATGGAGAGAAGAGTGAGAAAGTGATCCACCAAAAAGTGAGCGAGAGCCACAAGCCAAACTTGAGTGCCTCTTCGCCTAGAGAGAATAACCTAGTCCTATTTGCCACAAAAAGTGAGATGAGAGAAGTGTGTGAGAACCCATCGAGTGTTATGCACTTTGTCCTTGTGTGTAAGGATGGGGAACTAAAAACTAACACCTCTCACGAGCTACCTTTAGTGTTTCAATCTCTTTTGCAGGAATTCCAAGATGTTTTTCCCGATGAGCTACCTTCGGGTCTACTTCCTCTACGAGGCATTGAGCATCGAATCGACCTCATCCCCGGAGCGCCCCTTCCAAACAAAGCTCCATACTGCATCAACCCCGAAGAAACTAAGGAGATCCAATGGCAAGTACAACAACTAATCGACAACGGTCATGTACGTGAAAGCCTAAGTCCTTGTGCCATTCCGGTTATACTTGTGCCTAAGCAAGATGGAAATTTTCGCATGTGTTCCGATTGTAGACCTATAAATGCTATTACTGTTCACTATAGGCATCCCATTCCTCGCCTCGATGATATGCTTGATGAACTTAGCGGTGCCGCCTTTTTCTCAAAAATTGATCTTAAAAGTGGCTATTATCAAATCCGCATACAAGAAGGTGATGAGTGGGAAACCGCTTTCAAAACCAAATTTGGCTTGTACGAGTGGTTAGTCATGCCTATGGGTTTATCGGAAGCTCCCGGTACTTTCATGCGTCTTATGCATTTTGTGCTTCGCCCTTATATTGGAGTCTTTGTTGTGGTTTACTTTGATGATATTCTTGTGTTTAGCAAATCCATGAAAGAGCATCTAAAGCATGTCAGGGCTGTTTTGCAAACCCTTCGCAAGTAACGTCTTTATGCCAACTTGAAAAAATGCATGTTTGGTGTTGACAAGCTAGTTTTCTTGGGTTTTGTCGTTTCTTCCAAGGGTGTCCATGTTGATGAATCTAAAATTGAAGCTATTAACACTTGGCCCCAACCCACCAATTTGCAACAAGTGCGTAGATTTCTTGGCCTTGTGGGTTTTCATCGTCGCTTCGTGAAAGACTTTAGCACTATTGCCGCTCCTTTGCATGCCTTGAGTAAGAAGAATGCTCCTTTTGTTTGGGGATCTTTGCAATCCACCGCTTTTGATGAGCTCAAGTCTTTGCTTACTCATGCTCCAATTCTTGCTTTACCCAACTTTGACAAAACTTTTGAGGTTCATTGTGATGCAAGTGGTACCGGAATTGGCGGAGTTTTGATGCAAGAAAAACGAGCCATTGCTTATTTTAGTGAAAAACTCTCCGGTGCACAACTTAACTATCCCATCTATGACAAAGAATTGTATGCTTTAGTGCGTGTGCTACATGTTTGGGAACATTATCTTAGACCTCATGAGTTTGTCATCCATACCGATCATGAAACGCTTAAGTACTTAAAAGGTCAAACTAAGTTGAACAAGCATCATGTCAAATGGAGTGAATTTATCGAATCTTTCCCCTATGTGATCAAGTACATTAAGGGTAAGGAAAATGTAGTTGCGGATGCACTTTCATGCATATGCACGCTTGTCACTAAATTTGAGTTGAATGTTATTGGCTTTGAGCACATAAAAGACTTGTATGCTAATGATCCATCTTTTGCTACTCCTTATGCTAAATGTTTGACACATACATCTTGGGAACGATATTACATCAAGGATGGTTATCTTATGAGAGCTAACAAACTATGCATTCCCGAGTCTTCTCTTCGTTTGCTCCTTTTGCAAGAGGCTCATGGAGGCAGACTCATGGGACATTTTGGACGTGACAAGACATTCACCACGCTCTCCAAGAACTACTTTTGGCCCAAGATGCTCCTTGACGTCTCACGTTTCACCAACCGATGCTCTACATGTCGCAAAGCTAAGTCTAGAGCTCAATCCCATGGTCTTTACATGCCTCTTCCTATTCCTTATCAACCTTGGGAAGACATTAGCATGGATTTTGTACTTGGTTTGCATAGAACTCAAAATGGAAAGGATTCCGTGTTTGTTGTTGTTGACCGATTTTCTAAAATGGCACATTTCATTCCTTGCAACAAGATAGACGATGCTTCGCACGTTGCAAGTCTCTTTTGTAGGGAAATCTTATGCCTCCATGGAGTACCAAAGACAATCGTCTTCGACCGTGATGTCAAGTTCTTGAGTTACTTTTGGAAGACTCTATGCACCAAGCTCGGAATCAAGCTCTTGTTCTCATCCGCATACCATCCTCAAACCGACGGCAAAACGAAGGTGACGAACCGGACACTCTCCACTCTACTTCGCGTGTTGATCAAGAAGAACATCAAGGAGTGGGAGGCATGTCTACCCATCACCGAGTACGCCTACAACCATGTAATACATTCGACTACCGGCAAGTCCCCCCCTTCAAGGTCGTCTACGGCTTCAACCCGTTGTCCCCATTGGACATTCTACCTCTTCCTCTACAAGAGCGCACCAACATGGATGCGAGTGCGCGGGCAAGCTACATCAAGAAGATGCATGAGGATACAAGGAACACCATCAAGCGCCAAGTACAATGACTAGCGACCAAGCTCAACGTCAACAAGCAACCCATGATCTTCAACATAGGCGATCTCGTGTGGCTACACCTTCGCAAGGACCGCTTCCCTAACGAACGCAAGTCCAAACTTCTCCCTCACGCCGATGGACCCTTCAAGGTGCTAGCACGCTACAACAACAACGCCTACAAGATCGACCTCCCACGAGACAAGTACAATGTGAGCAACATCTTCAACGTCACAGACCTCGCGCCATACCATGGTGATGAAACTTTTGATCCGAGGTCGGATCTTTCCCAAGGGAGGGGAGATGATGCGGAGCATCCCTCGCTCATCCCCATGGAAGTACCTACATCTCCCTCAACACCACTTGGACCCATGACAAGAGCTCGAGCAAAGGCTATCGAAGATAAGGTGAACTCGCTCCTCTCCGAACACCCTCTCTCTACTCACGAGACATGGCTACTACCTCATGCGGAGACTCTGTGTGTGATCAGGTACTTGGAGGAGAGCCACAGGACAGCTACACGCAATGGCCAAGATGGCAACAACACCAAGCGTGAAGATCAAGAGGAAGGACTGCTTTGGAAGCTACAGGACCCGGACGACCGGCCCGGCACGGATGTCCGACCCCTGGAGGATGCTACAGCCGAGAGGAGAGAGGTAGGCCAGAGCTACAGGTCTCGGACGACCGGCCACTCCGAGGCTCCGGCCAACCGAGCCCTTGCGGGCGACCGTGCCAGCGGCCAAGAACAGAAATTACGAAAATCCGAAGGCGTCCGGACGACCGTGCCAGCGACCACAGAACAGAATCTACGGACATCCGAGGAACCCCGGACGTCCGGAACCCCGCGAGCCTCCGGACAACCGGCACCCCACGGACGTCCGGACCCTGGCCGCGTCCAGCTGCGGGCTGAGGCCCATGTACCCCTTCATTTCGCCCATCTTTTGCACTAATACTATAAATAGACCACTCCCACCTCCTAGATAGGGTCAGCATTGTGATAGCTCATTTGAGATAGAGTATTGCTCATCCGTACCGGATCTACTCCTCATGAGGGACCGCACCTCTTCGGAGAAGATCCATCCGGATTCAAGGCCTCCATCCAGAGAAGACAATCAAGACCTCCTCATGGAGAAGAACGGTTACTCTTGTATCGTCCTTTGTTGACTTTGGATCTTGTGTTACTTTGTCCCTTGATGATCTAGACCTTGCGTGATCAATCCCTTGTCGGTTGAGTGTTTCTGTCCTTTTCCCGTTGTGATATCCCTCGTGTTCTTCCACGCGTTCTTCATGTCTCCCCATAGGATCCACTCCAAATGTGAAAGATCGGCCCCTAGGGTTCCGCCCTACATCATCTTGGTACCAGAGCCACATTGATCATGATTTTGGAGCCCCTACCCCGTGTTTTCTAGCTTGATTCTGTTGTTTTCTTCCTAAATCCGAAAATCCCCACCAAAAATAGCCCCAATTTTTTTTGTGATTTGTTGGTGAGTTGAAATTTTGTTGGATTTGGTCCATGGATTTGTGTTGCCACATGTGGATCTAGCTTTCCCCACCCTCCCCACCCTTTTCCATCCACAAATCCACTTGAATTCGACATCACCATCTCCCTCCACCCCGAAATCATGCAGTTCATCCCGTGCCCGATTTTCACCCAGGACACAGACGACCGGACCCAGACGGACGTCCGACTAGGACCGGACGACCGTGACCACCCGGACATCCGGGTAACTCTGACGAAACTGAATATTGTTCAGTTCGGCCACCACCACATCCCCACCTTCCACCACATCTTCCAAACCCACATACACCACCATCATCCCCCAATACCTCCTAGGACGATTTTGACACGTTTTGGTCTTTGAGATTTTGAGTTGTGGCTCCCGTGTCCTATTGTGTTTCGGCTATATAGGTACGGTTCGACATCATCATCACCGCGGCTCATCTTTGCAAAGGTCTCATCATCGCCAAGGACGGTAACCTCGATGACATCTTTTTCATACATTGCAATTGCATTGATACCCACATGGCCTTACTTTTGCGTAGCTTACCCATCGAGACTATCCATTGAGTATTGTCGGCAACGTGACTTGTGCACATTAGTGATCATACTACATAGCATACATACCATACCATAGTGGTGCATATCTTGATATCCCGGGCCTCCTTGATATCCCGGAGAGCCTTGGCAAGTTCGGATGCTTGGTCCGATCTGCTCCAAGGACTCACACTTGGTAATTGCGTCCTTGAGCTCTTGCTCAACTTCGGCCACCCGAGCTTCATGTTGGCGGCGGGCGATTTGCTTCGCCTCCAGCTCTTTCGTCGCCTTGTCAGCGGCTGCCCTATTCTCCTCCGCCTCTTTTTGGGCTTGGGCAAGCACGAATTCGACCTAGGCCGCGCCAACTATGATTATAATCATTAAATTCAATAAGTTAAAAGAATCAATACACATATCACTTCTGGTATGTAAGTTCCGCATACCTTGTGTTTCGTCAGACAGCATATTGACACGGTCGAGCTCCTCATCGGCTAATCTAAGTTTCTGATTGAGCTCGGAAACCTCTGCGGCTTGGGCAGTAGCCGCCAACATGGATGCCTGTCTCACATAATAGCACGGTACATTAGTAACTTGTTTTGGGATCCTCTGTCCGGATTGTTCTAATCCGGACAGAGACTCAGGGGCTACTGTCTATACATGGGTTCATCCTTTTATATGAAAAACTTGTTAGAGAATTACATCGCATACCTCAAAGCCCGTCAGTAGGCTGTTGAAGGCTCCATTCAGTCCGCTTTTTGCAGATTGAATCTTTTCCATAACCGCACCCATTAGGGTGCAGTGCTCCTCCACGATGGAAGTGCATTGCGGCGCTTCCTCCAGAGCATGAGCGGCCTCCGGATCAATGGATGCCATCGATGGAGCTGCTGCTCCTCCCCCTTCTGTCGAAGGGGGTTGCTGATCCGAACCCGGAGCCACATTGGTCTCCGGGACAGTGTTCGGCGGGGGCCCGAACTGTTGAGACCCCCCACCCTTGGTGGTCGTGGGGATCGCCATCCCCCGGTCTATGGCATCCAAGGTATTAACCTCGGGCGCCTTTTGGACGGCCTCGTCCGCCCCTCCTCGGCTAGGAGAGGTCCTTTGGGACGACACCTCGGTGTCCTCCATGGCAGGGGGATAGGGGGATTGCGATGGTCCGTCTCTCTCCGCCTCTTCAAGCGCCAGGGAGTTCCCCGACGAAGACGAGGTGTTCGGGATATCGCGTGGAGGGCTGAAAAGCAAGCAAAGATAAAAATTATATGACAGAGGCAGGTAAGCGGAAGCTAAACAAGTAAGATTTTGATACTTATGATTCGGCCAGGGGCTTCACCCATGAGGCTCTCCTAGGGCTGTGTTTGGACTCCGAGTCCGAACTAACAGAGAGGGTAATCTTCTTCCTCTTCGGCATCGCCCCCTCTGGGTTCTTGGAGGCCATCCTCTTCTTCCTCCTCAATTTGCGAGGGGAGTCGCTCTCCACCTCCTCCTCCTCCTCTTCGTCCTCGTCTTCATCATGAGAGGAGACGACCTCGGTCTCTCTAGACATAGCATCCGAAGGACCTCTGCAGCGGGGCCCTCCCTTGGGCTCCTTGCCCTTCTTCTCCGGCGCCTGGTAGGGCACCGGGACCAAGATCTCCATCAGCTGGGGAGTGAATGGGTCTCCGGGTAACGGAGTCGGACTCTTGATATCCGCTCCGCTTTCTTTTTCCAGCCCTGTAAAGAAGTGGGCTGATAAGATTCATACTAATCGAAAATATAGACATGACATATCTTTGGAAAGCTAATACTTACCGAAGTGGCAGGATTCACGGCGTCGAGTCCGACGTCTTCGGTCTCCATAGGCCAGCTCTTCAGGGCCTTGAAAAGCAGCTTCCATATTCCTTCGTGCATTGTGCCGAAGAAGTGCTTCAAGGTTTGCGGCTCCTCCGGATTGAACTCCCATATGGGGGGAGGCCCGGGGTTGGCAGGGGAGAGTGCGGCGGAAGAGCATGATCTGCACCACATTGGTGAGACCAACATTCTTGCCCAGCAGGTTGGTGATGCGCATCTGCGGTGTCTGCACCTCCGTCTAGGACCCCCAGTCAAGGCCCTTAGCGGTCCATGAAGTGAGCCTCATGGGGTGTCTGGATCTGAACTCCGGAATTGCCGCCCACTTGGTGCAGCATGGCTCGGTGATGTAGAACCACTCTTGCTGCCAGACTTTGAAGGTCTCGATGAAGGCCCCCTTGGGCCATGTGGCATTGGGAAGCTTGCTTATCATGGCACCGCCAAAGTCCGCATGTTGACCTTCGACCACCTTCGGCTTCACATTGAAGATTTTAAGCCTTAGGCCGAAGTGTGGGGGAATGCAGAGTTGAGCCTCGCACACGATGATGAACGCCGAGATGTGGAGGAAAGAATTCGGGGCTAGATCATGGAAATCTAGCCCGTAATAGAACATGAATCCCCGGACGAAGGGGTGGAGTGGAAATCCTAGCCCTCTAAGGAAATGGGGGAGGAAGACGACCCTTTCGCCGGGCTCCAGAGTGGGGATGATCTGACCCTCGTCGTGGAGCCTGTGCGCAATGTCTACAGCCAGGTACCTCGCGCTCTGAAGATTCTTCACCTCTTTCTCCGTAGCAGAGGAGGCCTTTCCCACTTGCGGACTTGCCCTTGGAACCAGATCCGGCCATGGCTGGAGGAGGTGGTGGCGGTGGCCCTCTTATAGGCGGTAAAAATGCCAACTGTCCCCCCACTTAAGCCTTGAAACTCGCCTAGTCCCAATGTGAGCATGCACCACAATCGGTTGGGTTACTCAAATCTTATTGATGAGCAATCCCGTAATAAGTGGGCATGATCTTTGTTTTGACAAGACGGGCCAAGGGGGCTCGACCTCAAAACACGTAACGAGGAGTGTGAAAACAGTTCAAAACACTGAAGGGTCAAGTCTGATGCTTCACCGAAAAAAGTTATCAGTAAAGACACTATTCCTAGTTTTTATATCCTGCTTTCGCGGCTAAGGGTTGTGTTCATTGTGCAAAGCCGAATACAGTTCTTTTGTGAAGGAAAGTTGATGTATGTTATTCAAGGAGAGGAACCCACCTCGCAATGCCGAAGACAACCTGCACACCGAACACGTCGTCATTGAAGACTGGTTCAGGGGCTACTGAGGGAGTCCTGGACTAAGGGGTCCTCGGGCATCCAATTTATTCAATGTGGGCCGACTAATAGGCTGTCAAGATACAAGGAAGAAGACCACCTCTCGTGTCCGGTTGGGACTCCCGTATGCGTGAACGGCAAGTTTAGGTTTCCGGATATACTATTTCCTTTGTGTTAAACCGACTTTGTACAACCCTAGGCCCCTCCGGTGTCTATATAAACTAGAGGGTTTAGACTGGAGGCAGGATCATAACATTGATAGGCTAGCCGAGTTAGGGTTTAGCCATTACGGTCTCGAGGTAGATCAACTCTTGTAAACCCTATACCCATCGAATATAATCAAGTAGGAGTAGGGTTTTACCTCCATTAAGAGGGCCCAAACCTGGGTAAACATTGTGTCCCTTTGATCATTGTTACCATCGATACTCAGACATACAGCTTGGGCCCCCTACCTAAGATCCGCCGGTTCTGCCACCGACAGGTATTGAATAGCATAATATATCTAAACATATGATCTTCCACCAAATAAACCAACTAGCATCAATTACAAGATGTAATCAACACTACTAGTCACTCATAGGTCGATACCAATCTGAGGTTTTGATACAAAGATTGAACACAAGGGATGAACTAGGTTTTGAGATGAGATGGTGCTATTGAAGATGTTGATGAAGATTGGCCCTCCCACGATGAGAGGGTTGTTGGTGATGACGATGGCTTCGATTTCCCCCCTCCCGGAGGGAAGTATCCCCGGCGGAATCGCTCCACAGAGAGCAAAAGTGCTCCTGCCCAAGTTCTGCCTCGAGACGGCGACGCTCCATCCCGAAAGTCCTCTCCTTGTTTTTCTAGGGCAAATGACCTTATGTACTAGAAGATGGGCACCAGAGGCTGGCCAGGGGGCCCACTACCCACCAGGGCGCGCCGGGGGGGTAGGAGTGCCCTGGTGCCTAGTGGGCACCTGGGTGGCCCCCTCTGGTATTTCTTTTCTCCAATATTTTTTATATATTCCAAAATAAATCTTCGTAAAATTTCAGCTCATTTGGAGATGTGTATAATAGGTATCTCTGACATAGCTTTTTCAGGTCCAAAATTCCAGCTGCTGGTAATCTCCCTCTTTGTGTAAACCTTGCATATTATGAGAGAAAAGGCATTAGAATTACTCCACAAAGTGTTATATCGAATAAGAACACTATAAATAATAGTAGGAAATCATGATGCAAAATGGACGTATCAACTCCCTCAAGCTAGACCTCGCTTGCCCTCAAGCGAAAGCCGATATCGAAAATCATGTCCACATGTTTAGAGAGAGAGAGAGAGGTGTCGATGAAAACAAATACAGACATAGTAGCATCATGATCATTATTACAACAACAATATTTATTATCATAAAAGTTCTCATGAACAGGTAACAATTCATCACAGTCATCAAAGTGTAAGGGGTAAACTTTCTTGAAAACTAACAAACTATGTTCTCAGTCAACAATGCAATCACAATTCATAATATTTTCAGGAAGGGTCTCATGTCGGAGATTTTTAGCAAGTCCACATACTCAACCATCATTTAGTCTTCTATGATTGCTAACACTCACAACATATATATGGATCAAACTTTTAGCCGGACAGATAGAAAGATAGGGGCTTATAGTTTCGCCTCCCAACTTATTCACCTCAAGGGTGATGTCAACAATAATAACTCATGATCACTCATATTCAACTGGATATATGTGCCTAGATCTTTCCCCACCACATGATGCTTGCAAAAGAGAAAAATGAAAAGGAATAGAGGAGAATACTTTTGACTCTTACATAAAATGTAAATACGTAAAAGTAAAAGATAGGCCCTTCACAGAGGGAAGCAGAGGTTGTCATGCGCTTTTTGGTTTGCATGCACAATCTATTAATGCAAAAGAACGTAACGTTATATTGCCCCTTATGATAGCAACGTTTATCATGCAGTCCGTCACTTTGCCATCACAAGTTTGTACAATGCTTATTTTACTTTACATAAAAGATCAAACATATTTTGGAGCAACTTTTATTGCTTTATGCACCGATGACAACTTACTTGAAGGATCTTATTCTATCCATATGTAGGTATAGTGGATTCTCATAACATGAAATTTGGTTTAAGGTTTTTCGATGCACAAGTAGTATCTCTAATTGCTGCGGATTTTTGGCTAGCAAAGATATTGGGCAAGCACCAAATGTTGGAGGATCTATGACAGTATAACTTCTATGTGAATATGAACAAACATGAATTTTGTTGTCTTCCTTGTCCAACGTCAACAATTTGGCATAAAATACTTAGTGGGGGCTCACAATCATAAAAGATGTCCAATATAGTATATTTGCATGTGAATCTTCTCTCCCCTTATTAATTCTTTCATGAATTGCATCATTGACCAATGTTATGTTTGTCAACTTTCAATAAATTTTACCACTTATACTTGTCCTTATGTAATTTCATTACTTTCCATAAGATTAGCATATGACCTTTTTCGTTATTTCCCTTATTTTGACTGAAACATAAAGGCAAGGAAGCAAAAACTCAAACTAATCTTTATTATATAACTCTCACTCGTTACATAGATAGATAGATCATGAAACTAGCACTCAAAAATAGATCATACTAAACTTTTATTCAACTAAATAACGAAATAACTAAGGATCGAACTAAGATAGGTAAAGATAATAAAAATGATGGTGATACGATACCTGGGCATCTCCCAAAAGCTAGGCGAAAGCCAAGGGGAGTGACCATACGTGTACTCAAGTCTCCTTCTTTGGTGATGATGGTGGTGGTGAGGTGGCATTCTTTTTCTCCAGCTTATGTTTGAGGATAAAATTTTCCTCCCTCAAATCATCATTTTCTTGCTCAAGCTTCAACATCCTTTTGCATAATGACCCCTTGCTTTCCTACAGAAAATGGAATGGGATAAAATGGGTCTTAGATTTGTTTACTCCATTTTGAAGACTTGACTTCTTAAATTCCACGTGCATATCTCCAAGCTGAGGTAGTGGAACTTCATCTTCATCTGAGGAGGCATCCTACATCTCCTCCAAGTCGGTGTCTTCCTCCTCATCTGTGGCCCATAGGTAGGGATATGTATCCCTAAAGATATTTGGATTTGCAACATGGTGGGAAACATAGCTCTCCCCATCTGAATCTTGTGACGACATTGAAAGATCGTGGATGTCGCCTAGAGGGGGGTGAATAGGCGTTTTAAAATAATTATGGTTTAGGCTTGAACAAATGCGGAATAAAACTAGCGTTTAATTTTTCAAGCACAAAACCTAAAACGACTAGGCGCACCTATGTGCACCAACAACTTAGCTAAGCAAGATAGACAACTAAGTGATAGCAAGATATATGACATGAAACAATATGGCTATCACAAAGTAAAGTGCATAAGTAACAGGCTCGGGTAAGAGATAACCGAGGCACATGGAGATGATGATGTATCCCGAAGACCCTTGCGGATGCTAATCTCCATTTGGAGCGGTGTGGAGGCACAATGCTCCCCAAGAAGCCACTAGGACCACCGTAATCTCCTCACACCCTCGCAAAATGCAAGATGTCGTGATTCCACTAAGGGACCCTTGAGGGTGGTCACCAAACCCGTACAAATGGCAACCCTTGGGGGCGGTCACTGAACCCGTACACTTTGGCAACCCTTGGGGGCGGTCACCGATACCCGTCAAATTGCTCGGGGCGATCTCCACAACCTAATTGGAGACCCTGATGCTTGCCCGGAGCTTTACACCACAATGATTGAGCTCCAAACAGCACCAACCGTTTAGGGCGCCAAAGCACCCAAGAGGAACAAGCTCAAGGGCACCAAGCACCCAAGAGTAATAAGCTTCTCAACTTGTAACTTCCACGTACCACCGTGTAGAACTCAAACCGATGCACCAAATGCAATGGCAAGGGCACACGAAGTGCCCAAGTCCCTCACTCTCAAATCCCACCAAAGCAACGAAAGCTATGGAGGAAAATGAGAGGAAGAACAAGAAGGAGAACACCAAGAACTCCAATATCTAGATCCAAGGGGTTCCCCTCACATAGAGGAGAAAGAGATTCGTGGAAATGTGGATCTAGATCTCCTTTCTCTTTTCCCCCAAAAACTAGCAAGAAACCATGGAGGGATTGAGAGATAGCTAGCTCGAAGAAGGTCAACAATGGGGGAAGACCATGAGCTAAAGGGATAGGGTTCAATGGGGAAGAAGACCCCCTTTTATAGGTGGGAAAAAAATCCAACCGTTATCCCCACTCTCGGCCCGCAGCGGGTGGTACTACCGCTTGTGCAGACGGGCGGAACTGCCGCTTGGCCCAGCGGTACTACCGCTGGGACCACACTCAGTAGCTAACACGAGCACTGGGAGAGAGACCGGAGAGAACCCTCAAGCAACACTAGTAGCGGAGGTAGGCGCGGTACTAAAGGAAATATGCCCTAGAGGCAATAATAAAGTTATTATTTATTTCCTTATTTCATGATAAATGTTTATTATTCATGCTAGAATTGTATTAACCGGAAACTTAGTATATGTGTGAATCCATAGACAAAACATATTGTCCCTAGTATGCCTCTACTTGACTAGCTCGTTAATCAAAGATGGTTATGTTTCCTAACCATAGACATGTGTTTTCATTTGATGAACATGATCACATCATTAGGAGAATGATATGATAGACATGACCCATCCGTTAGCTTAGCATTATGATTGTTACAGTTTCATTGCTACTACTTTCTTCATGACTTATACAAGTTCCTCAGACTATGAGATTATGCAACTCCCGAATACTGAAGGAACACTTTGTGTGCTACCAAACATCACAACGTAAATGTGTGATTGCAAAGGTGCTCTACAGGTGTCTCCAAAGGTGTTTGTTGGGTTGGCATAGATCAAGATTAAGATTTGTCACTCCGTGTTTTGGAGAGGTATCTCTGGGCCCTCTCAGTTATACTCATCACTATAAGCCTTGCAAGCATTGTGACTAATGAGTTAGTTGCGGGATGAAGTATTACAAAATGAGTAAAGAGACTTGCCGATAACGAGATTGAACTAGGTATGATGATATGACGATTGAATCTCGGGCAAGTAACATACCGATGACAAAGGGAACAACGTATGTTGTTATGTGGTTTGACTGATAAAGATCTTCATAGAATATGTAGGAACCAATATGAGCATCCCGGTTCCGCTATTGGTTATTGACCGGAGGCGTGTCTCGGTCATGTATACATAGTTCTCAAACCCGTAGGGTCCGCACGCGACGATTGGTATTATGAGTTTATGTGATTTGATGTACTGAAGGTTGTTTGGAGTCCCGGATGATATCACAGACATGACGAGGAGTCTCGAAATGGTCGAGACATAAAGATTGATATATTGGACCATGTTGTTCAGACACAGGAAGTGTTCCGGATAGTTTCGGATAAAACCGGAGTGCCGGAGGGTTACCGGACCCCCCCGGGAAGTAATGGGCCTTAGTGGGCCTATAGGGGAGAGAGAGGGCCGCACCAGGAGGTGGCGCACGCCCCCACAAGGGGAGTCTGAATAGGACAAGGGGAGGGGGCGCGGCCCCTTGTTCCCTGTCCCTCTCCTTCCTTCTCCTCCTAGTTGGACTTGGAAAGGGGGAACCTACTCCTACTTGGAGTAGGATTCCCCCCCTTGGGCGCGCCCCTTGTGGCCGGTCGGCCCCCTCCTCTCCTCCTTTATATACGGGGGAGGGGGCACCCCATAGACACACAAGTTGATCTTTAGCCATGTGCGATGCCCCCCTCCAGATTTTTCCACCTCAGTCATATCGTCGTAGTGCTTAGGTGAAGCCCTGCGTCGGTAACTTCATCATCACCGTCACCATGCCGTCGTGCTGACAGAACTCTCACTCGGCCTCAGCTGGATCTAGAGTTCAAGGGACGTCACCGAGCTGAACGTGTGCAGATCGTGGAGGTGCCGTGCGTTAGGTACTTGATCGGTTGGATCGCAAAGACATTCGACTACATCAACTGCGTTACTTAACGCTTCCGCTTTCGGTCTATGACGGTACGTGGACACACTCTCCCCTCTCGTTGCTATGCATCACCTAGATAGATCTTGCGCGATCGTAGGAAAATTTTGAAATTACCGTGTTCCCCAACAGGTACTACTGCTCCTACTGCTGTTGAACTCGACATGAGAACTTCACGTTTCGAGTCATGGCGGTACTAGAGCGGCACAGGAGCGACACTGCTGCTTGAGGCTCTCGCGGTACTACCGCTACTGCAGTGGTACTACCGCCTATGGCCCTCAGCGGTACTGCCGCTCCAAGCCATGGTACTACCACTGGCTCCATCCAATGCCACATCCAAGCAAAACAGATGCTCCAGGAAAACCAGAACTGCCACAACTTCTGCAAATGAGCTCCTAAATGAGCAAACCCAAGCTTGTTGGATAGATGACGATGAGTAGCATCCAACAACAACGTATTTGTATAGGTCGCATATTTACTTATTTCATTACCAAACTTTAGACATGTGTAGTATACATCCATATTATCACGTAGAATTTTCTTCAGAATTTTTTTAAACCTTAAATGTGATTTTCAAAGTATTTAAAATAAGGTCCTCCAATACACCCAGGTTCCAAAAATGATTATAGTAAGAAAAAGTAGGGGAGGTATGCCTAAGATATAGAGGAGTGAAACCTCCAAAAGAGAAGAACATGCATAACCTCTAACATCAAAAACATCATAGAAGATGCATGTGAACTCCGTTTTCGATGAACTCGAGCTTGTCATCAAGATGACCATAAGCTAAAAATCTCACAAAGAGAACCGGCAAAAACCCCAACATCAAAAAATATTGTAGGAGATGCATGTGAACTCTGTTTTCGATGAACTCGAGCTTGTCATGAAAATGACCATAAGCTCAAAATCTCACAAGGAGAAGAACCAAACAAGAACCAATAAAGATGATGCAAGGACGCAATGGTTTGAGCTCTCTACGTATGATACATTCAAGCTACTCATCGAGAGCCTCCTTTGATAGTACGACAATAGATCATATAACCCGGTCTCCCAACTACCACCATAAGACCGGTAAAATAGAGAACATATCAAGGGCAAACCTTTGCCTTGCACATAGTCCACTCAACTAGACGATGACAATCTTGACTTCCTCAAGTTGGACCACCTTTCTTGATTGCGTTGGCTCGATGAAGACTAGTTGATTGCTCCCCCGTACTCCACTATGGGCGATCCACTCTTTGGCACATCTTCACAAGTCCATTGGCACCACAATGGATGACAAGCTTCAAGGATGATCTCTTCGTGATGCTCCACTTGAACTTGCACACCGCAATCTTGATGACGATCACCACTTGATGTCATGCTCCATGGGTTGCATGAAATCTTCCTCTTGATGCAAACCCATGGAAATAGACCTAATCCCACACAGAACTCACACGTAGATCATGGGTTAGTACACGAAGCGTAATGGACAATGCTTACCATACAGATCACTTGATCCCTCTCAGTACATCTTATACGCTTTGTGTGTTGATCAACTTGATTCACTCTTGACTTAGTCTTGATCAACCTTGTATCGTGTCTTCTACATGACCACTCTAACACATTGGTCAACATATAAACTCCTTGAAACCAACAAATGGACTTCAAGAAATTCCTATGGACAAATCCTTCAAATATAACTCAAGGCAACCATTAGTCCATAGAGATTGTCATCAATTACCAAAACCAAACATGTGCGCACCACATGTTCTTTCAGACATATTTTCAGATCTGCTAGAAAAATAACACGAAACAATAACAGAGGTTTTTTTTGCGATGTGGTGGTCAAATCGTTTGGGGTATATATAAAGAATTTTATCTTGGGAAACAAGTATACCATAGGAAAACAAAGTCAGGAAGGTTCTCGAGGGGCCCACTACCCACCACGGCATGCTAGGAGGCACTAAAGGAATCAGAGAATTTGTCATTAGTCCATTATTTGCCATCTGCTAGCCGACGACAAAGATGGTCTTTGCCGTCAGCTTCCCAAAAGTAGACGACAAAGAATGGCCTCATGGCAAAGATCGTATTTGCCATCAGTACACTCTTTGCCGTCTGCTATCCGATGGTATAGAGCCTAAAAGCAGATGGCAAAGAGCCCATCTGGGCCCCACTGGAGCGCGGAGCTGATTAGGTTAAACGGTCTGCCTGGATGCCGTCCGCTAGCAGACGGCAAAGCGGAGCAGACGACAAAGACCACAAAAAGCAGACGACAAAGAGTGTATATCCTAACGTATCTAATAGTCATGCCCCGCCCCACCTCTCTCTCTCTCTCTCTCTCTCTCTCTCTCTCTCTCTCTCTCTCTCTCTCTCTCTTCGGCGCAGCCGCCACCCCAATGACAAACCACCGCCCTGCCGCGCCCGTCGCTGTTGCCGCCCCCCCGCCCCACCATCTGCCGCCCCGCTGCCCGACAGCCCCCCTCCGGTGAGTTTTTGTTTTCTTCTCTATTTTTTCTTCC
>NC_057813.1:376615179-376639868 GCF_018294505.1 Triticum aestivum
TTCTTCCTTTTTTTCATTTAGTTGCTATTGCTAGGTTAGTGCTAGGTTAGGTTAGAAAAGAACTAGTTAGTCATATTTTAGGTTAGTCATAATTAGAAGAAGAAGATGATGATGAAAAAAGGAGAAGAAAAGAAGAATAAGTAGAAGAAGAGGAGCAAGGAGAAGAAGGAGGAGGAAGAAGAAGAAGAATAAAAGAGAAGTGGAAGAGTAGTTATATATATATATATATATAGAAATTTTTTATCAGGATTGAATATTCGTGTTGATCAGGTGGACTTAAATGTGCAGTTGTTTCGTCGCTACGAGGGTCTGGTGTTCGACGACCTCGTTGTGTGCTCGACGAGCTCTCCTGCGTTCGTCGGTGAGAACAAATGACATCTCCTCCTGCCCCCTTCGTTTGCTCTGTTTTGGTCTTCGTGCCAATGATATTTGCTAGCTATAGGTAGATTCAACCATCAGTATGCATGACCAGTATGCGTCTCCTGTTCGAAAGGGTTACAGTCATAAATATGCATACATATGCATATTTATTACCGTGATTCTTTTGAATTGTCCAATGTTATCCATGGACAAACCGAGTATGTGTAGCTAGATTGGGTTCATTTTCCCATGCTCTGCTCTGGATCTGATGCAGAATTTTATCAATGCCTCCCTGTTGTTCTCTGGGTACACATCCCCTCTCTCTCTCCTCTCTCTCTCTCTCTCTCTCTCTCTCTCTCTCTCTCTCTCTCTTCGGCGCAGCCGCCACCCCAATGACACACCACCGCCTCGCCGCGCCCGTCGCTGTCGCCGCCCCCCTGCCCCACCATCTGCCGCCCCGCCGCCTGACAGCCCCCCTCCGGTGAGTTTTTGTTTTCTTCTCTGTTTTTTCTTCCTTTTTTTCATTTAATTGCTATTGCTAGGTTAGTGCTAGGTTAGCTTAGAAAAGAACTAGTTAGTCATATTTTAGGTTAGTCATAATTAGAAGAAGATGATGATGATGAAAAAACAAGAAGAAAAAAAGAATAAGTAGAAGAAGAGGAGCAAGGAGAAGAAGGAGGAGGAAGAAGAAGAAGAATAAAAGAGAAGTGGAAGAGTAGTTATATATAGAGAGATTTTTTTATCAAGATTGAATATTCGTGTTGATCAGGTGGACTTAAATGTGCAGTTGTTCCATTGCTACGAGGGTCTGGTGTTCGACGACCTTGCTGTGTGCTCGACGAGCTCTCCTGCGTTCGTGGGTGAGCACAAATGACATCTCCTCCTCCACCCTTCATTTGCTCTGTTCCGGTCTTCGTGCCAATGATACTTGCTAGCTATAGGTAGATTCAACCATCAGTATGCGTGACCAGTATGTGTCTCTTGTTTGAAAGGGTTACAGTTATAAATATGCATACATATGCATAGATTGGGTTCATTTTCCCATGCTCTGCTCCAGATCCGATGTAGAATTTCGTCAGTGCCTCCCTGTTGTTCTCCGGGTACACATCCTCTCTTTTTATTACCGAGACGTGTATCAGGAGAACAACAGGGAGGTGCTGCCGAAATTTTGTGTCAGATCCGGAGCAAAGCATGGGAAAACGAACCCAATCTACACATACTCGGGTGGGATTAGGACCTATCTTTACCTATTAGCGTGTAGGTTGCATGAACGTAATAAAATTGACAAACTTGATTAACCGATGAATACATATGCTGAATTATATATATATTTCTTGTGTGATTAGTAGGTAGGCAAGATGAGTGATCGTGCATGGATGTACACCGGTCACACTAGTCGGAAACACATGACCAATGAATGGTTAACAAAAACTAAGGGGTTTGTGAAAGCCGCATTTGCAAATCACCAGAGAAAAACCTAGTGCCCGTATGTTAGGTATGACAACTTTTCACAGAGGTCAAGAAACGGGTAAACACTTGTAGAAGTAGGGTTTTACGCCTGATTATATGGTGTGGACATTTCATGGTGAGTCTGCCCAACGTACCAGAGCTGAGGTGGTTCATCGTTGCACCGACGAGCATGGTACCGGGATCAAAGACATGGTGCAAGACTTTGATGATGCTCGGGATTCAGACAATGAGATAGAGGAATATGCAGAGGCCTTCAAAGAAATGTTGGAGTCTTCAAAACATCCTCTCCACGAGCACAGTGAGCTTTGTCAGCTGGACGCCATCTGAAAGGATCGAGAAAAGGGGTCTAGAGGGGGGGGGTGATTAGACCCTCAATACGTAAAAGTGGCAATTTTTAAGTTCTTCAAGTTGTGGTGGAGTTTTGGCACAAGTTTTAGCATTCACAATACATCTCAAGCAAGCATGGCAAGAGCATGAGTAGCGGAAAGAGTAAAACATGCTAATTGCAAGAAAGTAAAGGGATGGGATTGGAGTGTGCAAAAGCAATGAAGACACAGAGATTTTTGGCATGGTTCCGATAGGTGGTGCTATCGTACATCCACGTTGATGGAGACTTCAACCCACGAAGGGTAACGACTGCGCGAGTCCATGGAGGGCTCCACCCACGAAGGGTCCACGAAGAAGCAACCTTGTCTATCCCACCATGGCCATCACCCATGAAGGACTTGCCTCACTCGGATAGATCTTCACGAAGTAGGCGATCTCCTTGCCCTTACAAACTTCTTGGTTCAACTCCACGATCTCGTCGGAGGCTCCAAAGCGACACCTAACCAATCTAGGAGACACCACTCTCCAAAAGGTAATAGATGTTGGGTTGATGATGAACTCCTTGCTCTTGTGCTTCAAATGATAGTCTCCCCAATACTCAACTCTCTCTCACAGATTTGGATATGGTGGAAAGATGATTTGAGTGGAAAGCAACTTGGGGAAGGTTAGAAATGAAGATTCTTGTGGTTGGATTGGAATGTCTTGATCTCAACACATGAGTAGGTGGTTCTCTCTCAGAAAATGTAGGCTGGAAGTGTGGGCACATTCTGATGGCTCTCTCACATATGGAGAAGGGGGTGGAGGGGTATATATAGCCTTCACACAAAATCCAACCATTACACACATTTGATTCGACTCGGTCAGACCAAATAGAAGAACTCGATGGGACCGATTTAGTTCGAAATGTGAACATTAGGAATCTCGGTGGGACCGACTGGAACAACTCGTTGGGACCGATGTGCTAGGCCTTAGGGCAACCATCAACTCGGTGGGACCGATTGCATCAACTCGGTGAGACCGAAGTGAAGCAATAGGGCAACAGAGAAGATGTCAAGCAAACTCGGTGGGACCGATTGCAAATTTCGGTGAGACCAAAGTGAAGCAATAGGGAAACAGAGAAGATGTCAAGCAAACTCGGTGGGACCGATTGCAAATTTCGGTGAGACCGAAGTGAAGCAATAGGGAAACAGAGAAGATGTGAAGCAAACTCGGTGGGACCGATTGCACATTTCGGTGAGACCGAAATAATTGCAACAGACAACAAAGAGTTTGTAAGGCCATCTCGGTGAGACCGAGATCCGTATCAGTGTGATCGAACTGTCTAGGGTTCCTGGCAGTGGCTAGGTCAAGTGAACTCGGTGGCGTCGGATTGATCATTTCGGTGGAGCCGAGTTTGACTTTGAGTTTTGGACATATTTGGAAATGAGAAAGTGGTTGAGGGTTTTGGAGCAATATCACTAAGCACTTTGAGCAAGTAGACCATTAAGCAACACCTCATACCCTTTTAATAGATTGGCTTTTCTATTAACTCAATGTGATCTTGGATCACTAAAATATAAATGAAGAGTCTTGAGCTTTTGCCAACATGTGTCCTTAGCATTTTGAAGGGGTTCCACATCCTTTTGTCATTGCCACGCCATTGTTGAACTTGTCTGAAATACACTAGGTAAAAGTATTAGTCCAACAAGAGATATGCTGACACTAATTGCCAAAATCACCCAGGGAGCACTTGTGATCTCGATCTCCCCCTTTTTGGTAATTGACGACAACATACATCAAAGCTTTAGATTAAAGATATACATGGTAACAAGTAAAGCTTTGGAAAGACATGTAACATGCATAGGCTCCCCCTGCATGTGTGCAATCATGTAAAGATATAATATAAGAACATGTGAATGCATGAGCATGTCAGAGCAAGAAATGAGTTACATGTATCTTGGCTATATGCATCAGAGCAAATGATGTGGTTAAGGAGTGTACCTTCATGTTTGTGAATCCCTATTGCAAACAATATGTACATTAGCAAGAGATCATCATGCACTTGAGTGTGATGCATATACTTACCTTATGGTCTTGAGCTAGATTTGGAAGGAGTGGACTCAAGAAAACGGGGTTAGGCAACACAAGAACACTCTTAAGTAAAGCAATTTTAGGAAACCACAAAAGTACCAAGACTGGGATGACATGTAATGGGTGAGTACTAAGTACTTCATTTAGATACTGACATGTCCCCAAAGATCTAAATAATATGCAATGAAATTTAAAGATTTTTCGCCCCTAGACATGGACTCTTTCTCACGTGATTTTGATATTGGATAATGGGAGAAGGTAGGGTGAGAGAAAATTAGAGCAAGAAAAACCAGAGCAAGAAATGGTACGATCAACCAATATTCAGAGCAACAGGAATATTAGGCAATAAGATCAAGTATCTTGACATGTCTTTCCCCACTTAAAGACATGTGACTTCTCTCCTCTTTTGTCAACAACATCTGTAGAATAGCATAGATGATCTCATATGATAAGCTTTGATGGTCTCTCTCCCCCCCTTTGACATCAATTTCCAAGAAGGGTTCTTCTGGAGCATGAGTCAAGTAGGTGTAGTCCTTGAGAGTCATTACAAAGAAGTAATTATCCTGAGATGCTGATAGAGGATAGAATCATTGAGTGGAGCTAAAGAAAAAAGGCAATAAAGAATTGCAAAACATTTTCTCAGAGTTGAAGTCGATGACGACGATTGTTTTCCTTCGATGATGCCGAAATGACAGAGCCACGGAAATTCCAGACCAGTAAGACCGAATCAGTCCATGTCAGTTGAACCTATGAACTGTTCACAAGGAGTCCTTGTGTTTTGGTCAAGCTAATGGGTTTGGATTGGAGGCACCGAGTTTAATTTGGAGTAAAGATTTTGTCAATCTCAGCTCACTTGGCAAATAGAATCTCACAAGGATTTGTAATGAATTAAACACCTAAGAAACAAAGAAAAACATAAATAAGAGAAGAGATCTAGATGAAGTTAGGGAGATAAAAATGGCAAGAGATATATGCAAGAATACAAAGTAAATGAGCAAGAAACACTAGAGAACTTCATCTAGAAGGGGTCGGCGACAAAGGCACCTATGTTAGAGTATATTGACTGAGGAGTCAAGTGATAGCACTTGATCGTAGGTCATACTCATCGTTTAAGCTCAAAATGGGGTTACCATTTTTTTTAAGCATTTTGATGTGTTCACATCTTGTTTAGTTGCTTTGACACATGACTTGGAGCAAAGCTTCTCTAAGTAGGAATAACATACCTTGGGTTGTGGTGTTGATGCTGATCATGTAGTCGAACTTGTGTTGGATGCTCAAGGTTGATGTAGTTCATCAAGAGTTGGGAGCAGGGTTTGAGTTCATCTTCCTATATGGGTTAGTCTTGCAAGGAAAAGCACTTGTGTATCCAACATGACAATCATGAAACTTGATATCAAATGAAATTTGATATATTGAAGTTGTCAAAGGATATGTTGAGTGAGTTCATGCTTCCTTCTATTCAACAACCATGTAGCAGGAACTTGGTGATGGAGAGATTGCTAAAAATGTGAGTGATTTGCAATCTCATAGATTTGGGTTCATCCAAGTACCTACAAGGTTCAGATGAGATGCAAGAGTACAAGTATAGATCCAAGACATATTATTATCATCATAAGAGAAGTATCAAGGATTAGTCATAAAAGGCTCATGCCTTGCATGTATCCAAATAAAGTTTCTACTCCACGTTTGAGGCATCCAAAATGTTTAATTCACCTCTCAAACAACAAAATACTTTCTCATAAAGCGGTTTGGTGAATATATCCGCCAATTGCTTATCAGTACGAACATGCTTAAGTTTGATGTCTCCTTTAGCAACATGATCTCAAATGAAATGATTATGAACTTCAATATGCTTAGTTCAAGAATGTTGCACGAGATTGTGAGAAATCTTAATATCACTTCCATTATCACAAAGAAATGGAACATGTTTCACATGTATCCCATAATCCTTAAGAGTTTGAGTCATCCAAAGTAATTGAGCACAACATGATCCGGCGGCAATGTATTCCGCTTAGGCAATGGATAAGGATACCGAGTTTTCTTTCTTGGAGGACCAAGACACAAGGGATCTACCAAGAAATTGACAAGTACCCGAAGTGCACTTCCTATCAACCTTATCACCGTCATAGTCCGAATTGGAGTAGCCAACAAGATCAAAAGAGGACCTCTTAGGATACCAAATGGCAAAGTTTGGTGTATGAATTAAGTATCCCACTATCCCTTTCACAGCCTTAAGATGACATTCTTTAGGGTCTGCTTGATATCGTGCACACATGCACACACTTAGCATAATATCGGGACGGGAGGCAGATAGATATAACAATGAACCCATTATAGAGTGGTAAACCTTTTGGTCAACCGGTTTGACATCCTTAGTCAAGTCAAGATGTCCACTAGTAGGCATGGGTGTTTTCATACCTTTGCTTTCTTGCATGTTGAACTTCTTGAAAAGGTCCTTGGTATCTCTGTTTGTGAAACAAAGGTACCTTACTTAGTTTGCTTGATTTGCAAACCAATGAAAATTTTGAGTTCACTCATCATAGACATCTCAAACTTCTCTGACATTAGGCTTCCAAACTTTTCACTGAAATGGGGGTTAGTAGAACCAAATATGATATCATACACATAAATTTGGCACACAAATAATTCACCATTAAAGTGTAGAATCAATCTTCCCAATTTCAAAGCCTTTTTCAATAAGGAACTTGGTCAAGCATTTATACCATGCTCTAGGAGCTTGTTTAAGACCATAAAGAGCTGTGTGAAGTTTGTAAACATGAGTAGGTTTCTTAGGATTGAAAAATCTAGGAGGTTATTTAACATAAAATTCCTCCTCAATTTCACCATTTAGAAAAGCAATTTTAATGTCCATTTGGTATAAAGTGATATCATGGTGATTGGCATAAGCAAATAAGATGTGTATGGACTCAAGTCTAGCAACGGGGGCGTATGTCTCACCATAGTCCATTAGACTTGAGTGTAGCCTTGGGCGACGAGACGAGCCTTGTTGCGTATAACTTGTCCATCTTCATCTTGCTTATTCCGAAACACCCACTTGATTCCAATGACACTGTGGTTATTATCCGGCTTTTCAACCAAAGTCCACACTTGATTCCTCGAAGTTGTGTAGCTCTTCATGCATAGCGTTCACCCAATCCGGATCCTCAAGAGCTTCTTCAACCTTTATAGGTTCAATACTAGAAATGAATGAGTAATGTTCTAAATGAGTTTTAGAGTGAGTAATTCTCCCGGTTTGAATATCATCAAAGATTTGTTCGACGGGATGGTCTCTTGTGACTCTTGCTCTAACTCGTGAGAGCTTTTGTTTGGGTTGGGGTGGAACATCCTCTTCATTGTCTTCTTCTTCCTCTTGTCCTTCATCATTGTTGTTGGCGTTGTCGTTTTCTTGTGCAGGTGGAGAGGGAGGTCGATGTGGTTCATCTTGTTGTATGTCCTCATTTCCTCCATCTTGACGTGTTCCACTTGTGGATGCCTCCAAGTCGACTTGTGGTTCACCTTGATGTGAGGTTGAGGCTTCCACTTGAATGGACAAAGTACTCTCCTTCTCCTCCATTGGATGAATCTTGCCAATAGATAAGTCTTGAATTGCTTCTGAAGGATCTTTGTCTCCTACATCAATTGGCAATTGCTGTACTTACGAGCCGTTAGATTCATCAAACTTCACATCTACCATCTCTTCAACCTTTCGGGTGAAATTGTTGTAGACACAGTAAGTGTGAGAGTTTGAGCCATAATCGAGTAGGAAACCTTCATGAGATTTAGGAGAAAATTTCGAATGATGATGCTTATCAAGAATGCAACACTTTGAGCCAAATACTAGAAAGTATCCAACTTGGGGTTTGTTACCGGTGAGAAGCTCATATGCCATCTTGCCGAGAAACTTGTGAAGATATAGTTGATTTGTTGCATGACAAGCTGTCTCAACCGCTTCCGCCCAAAAGTGTCTTGGCGTCTTGTTTTCATCAAGCATCATTCTTGCCATCTCAATAAGTGTCTGGTTCTTGCTCTCAAGAACTCCATTTTGTTGAGGTGTGTACGTAGTCGAGAACTCATGTGAAATCCCTTCTTCGTCAAGAAAGGTATCCACATTGGCGTTCTTGAACTCCGTTCCATTGTCACTTCGAACCTTCTTGATCTTCACTTCAAATTGGTTTTGGGCCTTCCCAACGAAGTTCTTGAAGATCTTTTGGACCTACGATTTATCATCAAGAAAGAACACCCATGTAAATCTTGAAAAATCGTCAACAATGACCAATCCGAACGAGTTACCACCGAGACTCTTGTAGGCATTGGGACCAAAAAGATCCATATGAAGTAGCTCGAGCGGTCTTCTCATGGTCATGATGTTATTCATGGGATGACTTCCTCCGACTTGTTTTCCTGCTTGACAAGCACTACAAAGTCTATCCTTGTCAAATATGACATCTTTAACACCAAGGATATGATCACCTTTAATAAGCTTATCAAGATTTCGCATACCCACATGACCTAACCTTCTATGCCACAACCAACCTTTAGAAGATTTAGCAATTAAGCAAGTATGAGGTTGAGCTTTCTTAGTGAAATCAACAATGTATAGGTCACCTCTACGAATACCGGTAAAGACATGATTATCTCTTCGAAACACTTGGCAATCTACTTCGGTAAATAGAACATTGAAACCGAAGTTAGCTAGTCTAGATATGGAAAGTAGATTGTAACCAAGAGATTCAACGAGTATGACATTTTGGATAGAGCTATCGTGGGAGATGGCCACCTTACCAAGGCCAACCACCTTACCCTTTGAGTTATCACCAAAAGTGACTTACTTTCGGGGACCGTCGTTTTTAGCAAGCTCATGAAACATGTCCTTATCTCCGGTCATATGATCCATACATCCACTATCAAGAACCCATTTCTTTCCTCCTGCCATGTAGCCATGGAGGTTTTCCATAAGACCAAAGTGTCTCCTTGACTCATCAAGATCAAAGTCACTATCATCATCCTCATCATAATATCCATGCTCAACATATCATGCGAATGATCATCACCTAGAGAGAGTGATTCATTAGATGTATTACCATGACAATGTGCATGCTTATGAATTCTAATAACTTGCGAGATGATGCTACTAATGACTCCAACATCTCCTTTGGCACGCATAAGGTCACGAAACTCAAATAGACAATCATCAAATTTGGGATCACTCATATCCATCCTTTGAAAAGCAATTAACTTTTGAAGGATCTCATCAAGACTTTTTAAGGAATAGTTTGGAAAGTGTTCCTCAAGATATTTCTATATAGTATAAGCATATTCAAATGTAGGTAAGTATACAAGCAAATTTCTAGGCAATCCTCTCATGATAAGATCAATAGTTCTAAGATTGCAGGTCATGTCAAGATACTCATCGGGGGTAGTGTTGGGGATATAACTATTGGGTATGACCCGCCCAGGCGGGGCCGAGTCATACCACTGGCGGTTCATAATGGGAAGGCCCAAGAAGATGTTGAAGATGGTGGTTCATGAAGCAAGCTTACTGAAGACCCAAGACCTGGAGGAAACTTGAGGCCCACAGGCATAAACCACCATATGTTTAACTTGTATGTTAAGGAAATTTTAGTTTTGTCATCGAGCCAGACACGTTGTGTATGAGCCGGCCAGGACTCTGTAAGCCACCGGGCATCAGCCTGTGTATATAAAGGGGTGACCCAGCGGTAGGTTAGGGCAAGAAACAAGAAGTCGAGAACTAGTTCAAGTGTATTTGCTCCCTGGTAATCGAAACCCAAGCAATACAACCTAAAGCAGGAGTAGGCCTTTACCTCGTTGCGAGGGGCCGAACCTAGGTAAAACTCTCTGTGTCCCTTGTCCCGTTTTAACCCCTTCAAGCTAACTATGTTGTGATGGCTCCACACCTAAGTCCTCATGCTAGGGCATCTGTCGTGACAATTCCATGATAGTTGGCACCCACCATGGGGCCAGCGCACGGTGGTTTCGAGTTATTGAAAGTAAGCTTCACAGGGTTCAAGGGATACGCTGTGGGTCGGATGACTAAGAGTCGTCGCGGCAAGCTCTACATTGATGACGCGGGGTGGGGCCCCGAGGCCAGCTCAAACGAGTACGGGTATCGGGTCCCCTTCGGCGGAATGCATGTCTTCATCGGCAAGATTGGTGAGTCGAAAGCTGAGCAGGACACCTGCACCGACATCGTCGAGACGGCTCAGCGCGCGCGACCCGCCAAGGTTCAAGCTGCCCCGAGGCATGTCTTTGTTGGCTTTACTCAAGGAGTTGATCTGGAAGGAGGATCTGAATTCGGTCGTGAGACAACCGTCTATTCGGGCGATGAGTCCTCAACCGGCGAGACCAATTCCATGTATCAAGTTCAGGATGGTGGGTTTGGGGGCTATTCCGATGGTGACAGTATTCCGGACCCCTACGAGCCGCCAAACCAGGTTACAATCTTCATGGCTGGTACACAGCCAGGGCAGAATTCTTCAACTGCAGCAACAATGATCTCCGGTTCAGCAACGACAACGGCAGCTGGGGCAGGAGGCCTGTGCGCCCGCCGGCTCCAATTTTATCTGAACTATTGGAGGCTCTGGCAACATTGTTGACGACAGAGGTAACTGAGGGAGTCCCGGACTAAGGGGTCCTCGGGCGTCTGGGCTATGCGACTTGGGCCGGACTGATGGGCCGTGAAGATACAAAGATAGAAGGACCTCCCCCGTGTCCAGATGGGACTCTCCTTTGCGTGGATGGCAAGCTTGGCGTTCGGATCATGTACCTTCCCTCCTCTATAACCGACTTTGTATAACCCTAGATCCATCTGGTGCCTATATAAACAGAAGAGCTTAGTCCATAGGCGGAATCATAATCATACATGCTAGACATCTAGGGTTTAGCCGTTACGATCTCAAGGTAGATCAACTCTTGTAACCCCTATACTCATCAAAGTCAATCAAGTAGGAAGTAGGGTATTACCTCCATCTAGAGGGCCCGAACCTGGGTAAACTTTGTATCCCCTGCCTCCTTGTTACCTTCGATCCTTAGACGCACAGTTTGGGACCCCTTACCCAAGATCTGCCGGTTTTGACACCGACATTGGTGCTTTCATTGAGAGTTCCACTATGTCGTCACCAGAAGGCTCGATGGCTCCATCAACCATCCACAACAATTCCACCCTGAGGGAGACTTTTCTTCCCGGCCAAATCTTCGTATTCGACAGCTTCACATTGCGTGCCAATTCGATTGGCCATCTGGAGTAGATTGACAGCTACGCCCCTGATCATCAGATCAGTTTCGGAAACCTAAACTACGTCGCTGATATCCGGGGAGACTTGATCTTCCAAGGGTTTGCGGCCTCAACCACAGCTCCAGCCTCAGATCCGGAACTCCTTGCCGAGTCCGAAGACAGGAGCTTAGAGCCCGCCGGACTCTTCACAGCCATAGAGCTCAACACCGAAGATACAAAGGGAATCGTTTCACCGGCCGGCCCGGAATCACTCCTGGCTCCCTCTATCCTCACCGAGCCGGACTCACCTCCGTGCAGCAGCTCCGAACTCTTGAGGTCTGTGTTATACAAGCTCGGCCAGGGAACTCCTGTCCCACCCCGCTCCACGGATTCTCGCTTCCATTTTACCTCGCCCTTAAACGAGGCTCTGGACTTAATGCGGTCTCTCGCCATTACAGAAGGATCATTGCCGAACTATGCCCAGCCCGCACTAGGGGCTGAGAGCAGGGAATTCTATGTCCCACCCACCACCCACTTCATAGCCGTTGTCGAGGATCTAACCGACATGCTTGATTACGCCTCCGAAGACATCGACGACTTGGACGGTGCTACCGGAGAAGAGCAAGGCCAGAACCCACCGCTTACCAGACGCTGGACGACTACTTCCACATATGACGTGTACATGGTGGACACACCCAAAGAGGATGATGGAGAAGGTGGGAAGGACCCAGTCGAGAATAATTCTCCTATGGCACTTGTCGGTGTCGAAACCGGCGGATCTCGGGTAGGGGGTCCCGATCTGTGCGCCAAGGCTGATGGTAATAGGAAGCAAGGGACACAGATGTTTACCCAGGTTCGGGCCCTCTCGATGGAGGTAAAACCCTACTTCCTGCTTGATTAATATTGATGATATGGGTAGCACAAGAGTAGATCCACCACGAGATCGTAGAGGCTAAACCCTAAGAGCTAGCCTATGATGGTATGAATGTAATTGTGATTGGCCTTATAAGGACCAACCTCTCCGGTTTATATAGACAACTGAGAGGGATAGGGTTTACATGGAGTCGGTTACAAGGAAGGAAATATAATATCCGGATCGCCAGGCTTGCCTTCCACACAAAGGAGAGTCCCATCCGGACACGGGCCGAAGTCTTGAGTCTTGTATCTTCACGCTTCGATAGTCCGGACGTTGTACACAGTCCGGCTATCCGGATACCCACTAATCTAGGACTCCCTCAGTAGCCCCTGAACCAGGCTTGAATGACTATGAGTCCGGCGCGCAGTATTGTCTTCGGCATTGCAAGGCGGGTTCCTTCTCCGAATACTCCAAAGTACCTATTACGATGAATTATGTCTGGCCTCCAATCAATGTTATGCTCCTCGGCTTCAGCGCCTTAGCAATGACCATCTCCACGTGTCGAGCGAATGCGAGGAGTCGAGGCATTTTTGCATTTGCCACCCTCGATCCTCCGGGCCAACCATCTATTTGAAGGGACAGGGATTCTCAGATCCAAGCTTCACTCTTCTCCCTCGAGCTAGCATCCTAGAGCGCTCCGTGAAAAACCATCCCAGCATGGCCGCCGCCGGCAACTCTTCTGCTTGCCCCCCTCGCTCTAAGTCGGGGGATTGGGGAGAGTGCTCAGTTCCTCACAGCCGTTTGGTAAAGCTACAGACCCAGGGGTTTCTCCCACCGGCGTTCATGGTCTCCGTCTGAGCTGGAATAGCCACTTATGATGGAGGGGAACATGCTGAGGGATCTCCTAACCCATCTCCGAACGAGCGGATATGCCTCATCTTGCATCTGCCGAGGGGCGTCGGGTTTCCTATCCACCCGTTTCTTCGTAGGCTCCTGGAGTTTTACAGCCTCCAGTTACAGAATCTTACCCCAGCCTCTATTCTACACATAGCGGGGTATGTCGCCCTTTGCGAGCTGTTTTTAGGCTGCGAACCACACTTCGGATTATGGAGGAAGCTATTCTGCCTTGTCCCCCGCACCCAGGGAGAGTCCCTATGTCAAGTGGGCGGGGCCGAAGTATGGCACATTGCCGAGACCGGATACCTGTCCGACACTCCTGAGAAGGCACCAGAAAACTGGCCTTCAGAGTGGTTCTATATAAATGATGTTCCCCTTCCGGATCTAGTCCGGATAGGTCTTCCCAAGTTCAGCAACGCCCCGCCGAGGGCACGCTTAAGCTGGCGCCCCTGGGGCCCTCAAGAAGAGGACACAAAGGAGGTATACCTCTTGATGAACAGGATAAAGTCGCTGGCCTAATCCGGACTGATGATAGTCGAGGTCATGGCGATATGCATAAGGCGAGGAGTGCAACCGCTCCAATATTGGGGAAGCCCATGTGGCATTTCAACGGGGAAGACGATGCCACCCGTTGCGGCCGTAAGGGTCCGGACTCCGCTGCTGCTTTGGCAAGGATATTGTCTGATTTGTACAAAGGGGAAGAGGAGGAATTCCTCCGCATAAAAACGCAGGACGGATTCTCCATGTACAACCCCCCAGAGTGGGTAAGTTGCCATTCCTTTCCCAGCTTTGCTTACTCCAGCGTCCTTCCGCTGAGATTACTTGCATCAATGCTTCTGAGCAAGAACTGAAGAGGGACGTAGAGGGAATCTTCAGCCCCTCCCCACAACCAGAGGACCCTGGAAGGGCCCTAGATCCGGGACTCAAGGTAGACCCGGATATTACAGTGGAGCTTGTCAACGGGGTATTTTATCAGGCAAGCTGGGATGGCGCCCTAGTGGCCATTACGGCCAACTACCCCGGACTGCTCCCAACATCGCGTGTAAGCTGGGCTAAAAAACCCTATCCTCCGAAGAGGACTCCCCCCAGGTATTATAATTTACCCTTGAGGTGTCGTTCTATTTGCAGAAACGACGACCGGAGCGAAGGGCCGAGCCCCTAGGGACCCGTCAACCACGAGCGTCCGGATCGGGCAGGCTCAAGAGGAAGGCGGTGAGGGTTGACACACCGCTACAGAGGTAAAGTAATGACCTGTCCTACAATTTACAGAATTTGAAATATGACAGCACCCTTTGTGTCTGGCAGGAAGAGGAATAACCGGACTATATCCGGGGACCCCACCAATCGCGCCTCCACCAGCCGGGTTCCAGAACCGGCTTCGGGAGTGGAGGCGGACACGGGGCCAGCACCGCACAGCCCCCCGACAGAGGATGCGGAATGTGTTCGGCCACGAACTCTGAAGTGGAGAGCGCCATGAATCACCGGCGCCGGAGGGCCGTGCTCCGGAACAACATCTTTTCCGAAGAGGCTTTTAATGCCTTCAATTCAGCAGACACATATGTCCGAGCTGCTCGAGGCAGGCTTGCCCAAGCAACAAACCAATATACCAAAGATATACGGGTAAGAAATTTTGATAAGTATGTATAGTAGTAGCCCCTAAGACTTGGAATAGTTGGGACAACTGTTTAAAGGATCACTATATGCACAGGTCCTTGTGGACAAGAACGAACAATTGGCGCGGGAGCTGGAGGCATGCAAAGCCCGGTTGACTGATGCGGTGGCCAAGTTAGAGGGATCCCGAAGTGCCCCCTCTGGTAATATTTGTCTCCATTATACATAGATGGATCAGTTAGTAAATGGCTAGTGCGGTTAGTCTAACAGAAGATTCTGCAGAAAATCCCAGGGTGAATCCGGAGGGCGTAATGGGTGACGATTCACATCTCCAACGACAGCTAAAGGCTGGCGAGCGCGTTCTTACGCAGGTGACCCAAGAGAAGAACAAGCTATAAGATGCCAATATTCGTCTGGACGTGGAATTAAAGGACGTCCGCGCTCAACTGGCAGACTTCGTGAAGGAGAACAAAAAGCTTCGACGCGACATTTATGGTAAGAGCTCAAGCGAACTTTGTGATAGTTCGACAAGGAAGTTTTTTGAGAGAATTTTTGCCTGCAGGAATGTTAACGGGTCGCCCTGAAGAGGAGCTTCCCTCATCTGCAGGTGATTTGCTGCAAGAACTTTCGCAGTTGCACGAGCGTGCTCGGCAGGTGATGCACGGCGTTGCTCATGCCTTGTGGCCATCAAGCCTCCTGCCGAATGGCATGGGGGAGCTTGCAGACCTGCTTCAAGGAGCCCAGTGGCGCTTCCTTCTGTGGAAGATATCAGCATGCCGGCAAGGAGCAAGAGAAGCCTGGGCAATGGTGAAGACGTGCTACACCAAGCTGGACCCGAACCACATGGCCGAAGTAGGACCGATGGGGCCGGATGGGCAAGAAATTCCCGTGAGTCTAGTATATGATCAGGTAGCGTTAGCCGCTAAGTATTCTCAACATGATTGTAGGCTAGATAGCCTATTAGATGGTATAGAGGAGGAGTATAGTCAGTCTCAGTGACTTTGTAATTTAATTGGTATAAACAGCCCCTAGCCGGATTGAAATCATTTGTCATGGCAGACCTTTTCTCTTCAGCCCCCGGACCCTATAGTCTGGGGTGTGTCTGAATACCCGCTCGGTTATACAAGAACCGGGGTATGCATGGAGACCAGACGTATGGGTCATAAGTGCTTGAACAGACAAGTACCCAACTAGTTATGTTATATTGCATGGATAGCAAGAAACATCTTCCAGGGAGAATAGTTCCGTTAGGGGTTCCTTTCTCTGGGAATGCATGTGTCGATGCACGCGAACGACGACACAGGATAAAAAGCTTTTGGTTTTTTTTGTAACCAATAAATACATCCTTTGTTCACTGATCGAATATTCTCTTAAGGAAACTAGCTTTCGGCTTCACCCAGTCTGAGGTACACATCCGGCTTAACCGGCAGTAATAATCGCAGAGGTGCTCCCCTTATGCCCTAGCCGAATTAACGAGAACTAGGGCATAAACACAAGAGCCAGGCAACCCAGCTTGGCCACATCTTAAGTCATATCGATGCATAAAATGGTGAAGAAAGGCACATATGGAAAAGGAACGCATATGCGATGGGCAAAAATCCATTTAAAGTAATTATGTCTAGCTTCCGAATAGGAAGCCCCCAGGTATAGCTTACACACATAGTACGGCCGGAATGATCCGGTAACCCGCACTGTATTAAATACTTTGTGTGAAGAGAGAAAAAAAGAAGTCGAGAAAGGAGAGAAAAAGAGGTGGAGCATAATTAAAAAGGAGGGGTGAGGAGACGAACACTGAGTTCGGCGTTAGGCGTAGAATCTCCAGAGTCTGGCCGCGTTCCATGGGTTCAGCTCGAGTCTGTTATCGGATGCATTACGTAGATGGTACACTCCTCCGGTGAGAACTTTGTCAATGACGATGGGACCTTCCCACTTGGGTTTGAGTTTGTCCTTCTTCTTCTCCGGTAGGCGTAGAACGAGCTCGCCAATATTGTAATGTTTTGGCCCGCACTTCTCTGCTTTGATATCGTCGAGCCTGCTGCTGATAAAATGCGGAACAGGCTTTTGCGACATCGTGCTCTTCCTCCAGGGCATCCAAGTTATCCTGCCGATCTAGCTCGGCTTCTTCTCTTCGTACATGCGTACGCGTGGCGAATCATGTATTATGTCGCAGGGTAGTACTGCTTCCGCACCGTACACCATAAAAATGGTGTGTATCCGGTGGTTCGATTCGGTGTTGTCCGTAGCCCCCAGAGTACGAAGTCTAGCTCCTCTACCCAGTGCGTATCCGATTCTGTTAAAGATCACACTAGTCTGGGTTTTATGCCGCTCATGATAAGACCATTTGCCCGTTCGACCTGGCCGTTTGTTTGGGGGTGGTAGACGGAAGCGTAGTCAAGCTTAATGCCCATTTTGCCGCACCAAGTTTTCACTTCATCGGCTGTGAAATTTGAGCCATTATCAGTGATGATGCTATGGGGGACACCGTACCGGTGTACGACCCCGGATATGAAGTCTATTACTGGTCCGGATTCAGCTGTTTTAACTGGTTTGGCTTTGATCCATTTGGTGAATTTGTCCACCATGACCAGTAAGTAATTTTTCTTATGGCTTCCCCCTTTAAGAGGTCCGACCATATCCAGCCCCCAGACCGCGAAGGGCCAGGTTATGGGGATTGTTTGGAGAGCGGTAGGGGGCATATGACTCTGATTGGCGAAGAGCTGGCAGCCGACACAATGTTGGACAAGGTCCTGTGCGTCTGCTTGGGCCGTCGGCCGATAGAAGCCTGTATGGAAGGTTTTGCTGACTAGCGCTCGAGCTGCGGCATGGTGTCCGCCCAGTCCGGCATGGATTTCAGCCAGGAGTTGCCGCCCTTCCTCTTCGGAGATGCACCTTTGGAGCACTCCGGTCGCGCTTTTCTTGTAGAGTTCCCCTTCGTGGACTTTGTAAGCTTTAGAACGCCGGACTATGCAGCGTGCTTCATTTTGGTCTTCGGGGAGCTCCTGCCTATTTAGGTAGGCCAAGAAAGGCTCAGTCCACAGGGCGATTACAGCCATGATTTGGTGGGCCGAAGATGTTATTTCGGTGGCAGAGCCTCCGATTGTGTCTGATGGTTCGGAGTCTGGGGGTGTATTCGGATCCGTGCCGGTATTGCCAGACTCCCCTTCCCATACTACGAATGGCTTGAACAGCCTTTCCAGGAATATAATGGGTGGGACAGGGTCGCGTTTAGCGCCAATGCAGGCGAGGACGTCCGCCGCTTGATTATTTTCTCGAGCCACATGGTGGAATTCGAGCCCCTCGAACCGAGCTGACATTTTGAGGATGGCATTATGATAGGCCGCCATTTTCGGATCCTTGGCATCAAAGTCTCCATTTATTTGTGATATTGCAAGGTTCGAATCCCCGTGCACTTCCAGGCGTTGGATGCCCATAGAGACTGCCATCCGAAGACCATGCAATAGAGCCTCGTATTCGGCTGCATTATTGGAGTCTATGTATAATATTTCTAGGACATACTGGACCGTGTCCCCGGTGGGAGATGTCAGGACTACCCCTGCTCCCAGTCCGGCCAGCATTTTGGAGCCATCAAAGTGCATGATCCAGTTAGAGTACGCGCCATACTCTTTAGGGAGTTTGGCTTCTGTCCATTCGGCGACAAAGTCAGCCAGTACTTGCGACTTGACGGCTCGCTGTGGTTTGTATATTATGTCGAACGGGAGGAGCTCGATGGCCCATTTAGCAATCCGGCCCGTAGCGTCGCGGTTATTGATTATGTCGTTGAGTAGTCGAACACTCTTGAAAGTAGTGCCTTAGCTTCCGAGATGCCATGAAGACCGCGGATGCTATTTTTTGATAGTGTGGGTATCGGGATTTGCATGGGGTGAGGACCGTGGATACGTAATAAACCGACTTTTGAAGCGGGAATTTGTATCCGTTCACCTCTCGTTCGATAACGAGCACTGCGCTTACCACTTGATGTGTTGCAGCTATGTATAGTAGCATAGGTTCGCCGATGTTTGGCGCTGTTAGGACTGGATTACTGGCCAATAAGGTCTTTATCTCATCGAGTCCGGCCGCGGCTGCATCCGTCCATACAAAGTGTTCGGTGCACCGAAGAAGGCGGTAAAGAGGTAATGCCTTTTCTCCTAGCCTGGATATAAAGCGGCTCAAAGCGGCAACGCATCCAGCTAGCTTCTGGATGTGCTTGAGGTCTGTTGGTATAGCCAACTGTGACAGAGTTCGGATTTTTGCTGGATTCGCTTCTATTCCTCTATTGGAAACATGAAGCCCAGCAGCTTCCCCGAGGGGACACCGAAAACACATTTTTCCGGATTTAACTTGATGTCGTATGTCCCGAGGTTATCGAATGTAAGCCTCAAGTCATCTATTAGGGTTTCGACATGTCTAGTTTTTATGACTACGTCGTCCACGTATGCTTCCACTGTTTTGCCAATTTGTTTTTCCAGGCATGTTTGAATCATGCGTTGATAGGTTGCGTCGGCATTCTTGACCCCGAAAGGCATATTGTTGAAGCAAAAAGGGACAGATGGCATTATAAAAGCTGTTGCGGCTTGGTCAGACTCTGTCATCTTTATTTGATGGTATCCTGAGTACGCGTCGAGAAAACACAGAGTCCTGTCCAGCTGTGGCGTCGATGATTTGATTGATGCGAGGGAGGGGAAAGGGATCCTTAGGGCAAGCCTTGTTGAGGTCTTTGAAGTCGACGCATAAGCGCCAAGATTTGTCCTTTTTTGGTACCATTACCAAATTTGCCAGCCAATCTGGATGTTTAATATCTCTAATGAATCCGGCCTGAAGCAGCTTGGCTAGCTCTTCCCCCATGGCTTGCCGTTTGGGTTCTGAAAACCGCCTTAGGGTTTGTTTGACCGGTTTGTATCCCTTTAGTATATTGAGGATGTGTTCGGCAAGCCGACGTGGGATGCCTGGCATGTCCGAAGGGTGCTAGGCGAAAATGTCCCAGTTCTCACGTAAGAAATCTCGCAGTGCAGCGTCCATAACGGGGCTCAACTGTGTCCCGATGGATGCTGTCTTGGCGGGATCCATTGGGTGGACTTGGAATTTGACTATCTCGTCTGCAGGTTTAAATGAGGTGGACTTGGGGTCGTTTGTCGAGTATCACATCGTCCCTGTCTACGGTGGCCCGCAGTGTTGTTAACTCTTCGGCCGCTAGGGCTTCAGATAGTGCTTCCAGGGCTAGTGCCGCGGTTTTGTTTTCGGCATGAAGTGCAACGTCCGGATCACTGGCTAGAGTGATGATTCCGTTGGGTCTGGGCATTTTAAGCTTCATGTACCCATAATGGGGTACGACTTGAAAGCTTGTAAACGCGTCTCGCCCTAGAAGGGCGTGGTATCCGCTGCTAAAGGGAGCCACTTGGAATGTGATTTCTTCGGACCTGTAATTCTCTAGGGTGCCGAATACCACATCGAGTGTGATTTTTCCCGCGCACCACACTTCCCGAGTAGGGATGATTCCCCTGAAGGTGGTACCACTTTGCTCAATGCGGCCCTTATCAATTCCCATTTTGTTGAGCGTTTCTTCATAGATCAAGTTTAACCCGCTTCCGCCGTCCATGATTACTTGAGCCGAAAGCCGTCCACGATTGGGCTGAGGACCAGAGCGGCCGGTGCCTGGACAGTCTGGAATCGAGGTTCATCACTGGCATTGAAAGTTATAGTAGTGTCGTTCCAGGGGTTTATCTTTGCCACATGGAATATTTCTGCAGAGCTTCGATGAGCCCGCTTGCGCCTGTTGTTCGAGGCAAAAGTCTCAAAGACTGTTAGTACCGTATTGTGTCCGCTGGCAGGATGTTGTTCCACTTTATGGCTTACAAGAAGATCCTCGCCACTTTTTGCCACCTGCCGGAGTATCCAACATGCCCTAAGGCTATGAGTTGGCATTGTATCCGGAGTACTATGGAGCTTACATGGCCCATTGAGCCATTCCTCCAATACGGATCCCCGCCCTGGGGCGGGCTTTGGTTTCTTAGGGATTGGATCGGATGACTTACGAGAGTTCGTCCGTTTAGTTCAGACAAAGGTCTTGGTGAGAGCAGTACTATCCCAAAATTCTGCTCGGGTCTTCCAAGCGCTCTCCATCGCACAGTACTTCCGTACTATGTTTGTCAAGTCCGCAAAGCGTACTATGTCGCGGCAGCTTATAGCATTAAGGAGCCCTTCGTCCGTGCAGTTTTTGCAGAAGAGTGAGACCATGTTCTCCTCGCGGCAGTCCTTGACCTTGTTAAGCGCAAGGAGGAATCTGGCCCAGTAATGGCGTACCGTCTCCCGGGGCTCTTGCCTGATGCGGGAGAGACAGTTTAAGTCCAGATAGGTGTTGCTAACGGAATCCGGATTTTGATCCGATCTAACGCCCAAGGGCGCAGGCGGTTGCGAGCTTAACAGCTCAGAATCCGGGATACCACCCAATTCCTTTGGCCCGGTGCCCGATTCTAAGTCCGGGGCCTGGGTCGTGTTTCCCTTTGAGCAGTTTTTCGGCTAAAGGAGTTCGGCAATCTGAACATATTTCGTCCTCAAAGTTGGGGGACAATCCGCGTGTGGTTCCTCCACTATCGCTACCTCATGGGTGGCCGGCGGGGACCTGATGTCCCTTCGGTCGGGTTTAAGCCCAATCTGGTCATAGTTTGTAGCGACTCCCAGAGCAGCGATGCAATCAAAGAGTTCATTAAGGGAGGAAAGCTCCATTGGGTCCATCTGTTCGGCAAGTTCCGAACCGACGCGAAGGTTATGATTGATGACCCGAGAGGCCATCATCGGCGCTACTACCGATGGGGCGGCCATGATAAAGCTGCCGAGTCAGAGCGTCTGGCCTACAGCCAGAGCTCCCTCCGAAGTAATGTCGTCTTTGACGATGAGACGAGCCATCGAGCCTGACAGCGACGACACAGAGGAACTCTCAATGAAAGCACCAATGTCGGTGTCAAAACCGGCGGATCTCGGGTAGGGGGTCCCGATCTATGCGTCAAGGCTGATGGTAACAGGAAGCAAGGGACACAGATGTTTACCCAGGTTCGGGACCTCTCGATGGAGGTAAAACCCTACTTCCTGCTTGATTAATATTGATGATATGGGTAGTACAAGAGTAGATCCACCACGAGATCGTAGAGGCTAAACCCTAAGAGCTAGCCTATGATGGTATGAATGTAATTGTGATCGGCCTTCTAAGGACCAAGCTGTCCAGTTTATATAGACACCGGAGAGGGCTAGGGTTTACATGGAGTCGGTTACAAGGAAGGAAATATAATATCCGGATCGCCAAGCTTGCCTTCCACGCAAAGGAGAGTCCCATCCGGACACGGGCCGAAGTATTGAGTCTTGTATCTTCATGCTTCGATAGTCCGGACGTTGTACACAATCCGACTGTCTGGATACCCCCTAATCCAGGACTCCCTCAGCACCACCAAAGCATCGCCATCAGCGGTGCTGCTCTAAACCGCGTCGAGAAAAATACAGCAATACCAACACCGAACACAACAATACTCCGGATAACGCCAAAGACCAAGAAGCCCCCATCGAACCAACATCCGAACATGATGATTGGGAGGTGTGGCAAGTAAACCCCGACGACCCCCTTGAGGATGAGGGCTTGGAGGATAGTAACTATGTACCAATCTCCGAAGAGGACGAGAGACTCGGCGATGAAGAGTTCATCATGCCAGAGGAACCCTTCAAACAAGAGTGCTTTAAGTGCCGGCTAATAGCCACGGCAATAAGCCTGAAAAAGAAACAACACCAGCTTCAAGCTGATCAAGATCTGCTCAATGACAAGTGGACTGATGTCCTGGCAGCCGAGGAATATGACCTCGAACGCCCAGCCAAGTGTTACCCGAAGCGCAAACTACTGCTCCAATTCGACGACGAGGCCCCAGAGCCTATACCATCCAGGCGTAACGCTACTAACGGACCTGACCGACCACCACGTGGCCGGGACAGAGCGGAAACTTAAGCCGAACACTCGCCTGCACCACCCCACCGTAAAGGTAGAGAGACATCAGCCGTAGGATATACTTATGACCTACGACAGGACCTTGATAATAGAGCCGGTCAGACCAGATCAATATATGGATCAAGGGGGCGGGCCCCAGCACGAGAAGACGAACATCAAGCCTAGCGTGACAAACACAACTTCACCCGAGCCGAAAACCGCAGACGGACACCATCCGAACTGCATCGTGATGCGGCCCGATATAGAGGCACCGCACACCCCCTATGCTTCACCGATGAAGTGATGGAGCACTAGTTCCCAGAAGGGTTTGAACCCATGAACATCAAGTCATACGATGGCACAAGAGATCCCACAATATGGATTGAAGATTTCCTTCTCCACGTTCACATGGCTCGCCGTGACGATCTACATGCCATCAAATACCTCCCCATCAAACTTAAGGGGCCAGCTCGGCACTGGTTAAACAGCCTCCCAGAAAACTCTATTGGAAGCTGGGAAGACCTAGAGGATGCCTTTAGAGATAACTTCCAGGGCACTTATATCCAACCTCCGGACGCCGATGACCCCAGTCACATAGTCCAGCAACTCGGAGAGTCAGCCAGAAAATTCTGGACCCGGTTCCTAGTCAAAAAGAACCAAATTGTCGACTGTCCGGACGCCGAGGCTCTAGCAGCCTTCAAACACAACATCCGTGACGAATGTCTTTCCCGACACCCCGTCCAAGAAAAACCAAATTCCATGGTAGCCCTCACATCATTCATGCCTCGCTTTTGTGCAGGCGAAGAAAGCTGGCTGGCCCGTAGCAGCAACAGTACCATCGATCCTAGCACTCCCGAAGCAAAGAATAGAAACGGCAGGCCTCGACGCAATAAAAACAAACATCGGAGCAACACTGGAAATGCCGAAGACATGGCGGTCAATGCTGGATTCAGTGGCTCCAAGCCAGGTCAACGGAAGAGGCCATTCAAAAGAAACAAAGACGGTTCAATTAGCCTGGACCGAATACTCGATCGACCTTGCCAGATTCACGGACCCCTGATAAGCCCGCTAACCATACCAACAGAAGTTGTTGGGTCTTCAAACAGGTCGGTAAATTAAACTTCGAACACACGAGGAAAGGGTCGCCCAGCGAGGATGATGACGAGGAGCCTCGTCCACCAAACAGAGGGGGACAGAAGAAATTTCCCCCCGAGGTCAAGACAGTGAACATGATATACGCTACTCACATCCCCAAAAGGGAGCGCAAGCATGCGTTAAGGGACGTCTATGCAATAGAGCCAGTCACCCCAAAATTCAACCCATGGTCTGCATGCCCGATCACCTTTGATCGCAGGGACCATCCGACCAGTATTCGTCATGGAGGTTCAGCCGCATTGGTCCTCGACCCAATTACCGATGGATTCCACCTAACGTGAGTCCTTATGGACGGTGGCAGCAACCTAGCTTAATCTGCTATATCAGGACACAGTCCCAAAAATGGGTATTGACTCGTCAAGAATCAAACCCACTGAAACTACCTTTAAAGGAGTAATACACTACTAGGAAAAGGGCTATAGATGATATGGCCACTAATGGCGCACCAGACATGTGGTGCGCCATTACTATAGACTAATGGCGCACCATGTGTTGGTGCGCCATTAGTAGTTTTGAAAAAAATAAAAAAAATTGTTACTAATGGCGCACCGTGGTATAGTGCGCCATTACTAGTTGACATAGTAATGGCGCACCGCACCCGCAGTGCGCCATTAGTAGTTATGAAATTTTTTTTGTTAGTAATGTCGAGCCCCACCTCCCCTCGCCCCGTCGCCCCTCCCCTCGCCCCGTCGCCCCTCGCCGCCGCCACCCGCCGCCGCCGCCGCCACCGCCCCCTGGCCCCATCACCCGCC
>NC_057813.1:376640243-376643915 GCF_018294505.1 Triticum aestivum
CGCCGCCCCTGCGCCCGCGCCTCCCCCAAGCTCGCCGTCTCCGCCCTCCGTCGTCTCCACTCCGGCCACCACCTCATCGTGGTCAGGTAACCCTCCTCCCTCTGCCTCTCTTCTCCTCTCTTCCTCCTCTCCTCCCTCCCGGCCATGCCCTCTTCTTCTCTCTTTTGCTAGGTTTAATTTAGGTCAAATCCCTCTTGAATTTAGGTTAAATTAGGTCAAATCCCTCTCGAATTTACTGGACGCCGTGCTAGTATTTCATTTTTCATCATGCTCTGTATGCCATTGCTGCTGCTCTATGTGTAACCCCTTGAGGTGAGGTCTGACTGTTGTTGCTGTAGTAAAATATTGGTGGAGTAGTGGTACAGATGTAACACCCACGATGCGGCTATATCTCCCACGTGTCGGAGCACGACTTATAGGCATAACCGCATGGTGGTTTTGTCGCAAGAAGGGTCATCTTCACACAATCCCATGTAATGAACACGATAAAGAGAGTTGGCTTACAATCGCCACTTCACACAATACATAATTAAGATCATACATCATTCAAAATACACTCATGGACCGGCTACGGTCAAATCCAAATGAAAGAAGACAACCCCAAATGCTAGATCCCCGATCGTCCTGACTGGGCTCCACTACTGATCATCTGGAAATGAAACATAGTAACGGCCAAGGTCCTCCTCAAACTCCCACTTGAGCTCGGTTGCGCCACTTGCGCTGGTATCCTCGGCACCTGCATCTGTTTTGGTAGAATCTGTGAGTCATGAGGACTCAACAATCTCACACCCGCGAGATCAAGACTATTTAAGCTCATAGGCAGGAAACAGGGTAATATGGTGGAGCTGCGGCAAGCACTAAGCATATATGGTGGCTAACATTCGCAAGTGAGAGCGAGAAGAGAAGCAACACATCGGTCGAGAAGCTAGAAGAGATCAAGAAGTGATCCTGAAACTACTTACGTCAAGCATAACCCAAACCGTGTTCACTTCCCGGACTCCGCCGAGAAGAGACCATCACGGCTACACACACGGTTGATGCATTTTAAAGAAGTCACGTGTCAAGTTATCTACAACCGGACACTAACAAATTCCCATCTACCTCATAACCGCAGGCACGGCTTTCGAAAGATAATATACCCTGCAGGGGTGTCCCAACTTAGCCCATCACAAGCTCTCACGGTCAATGAAGGATATACCTTCTCCCGGGAAGACCCGACCAGCCTCAGAATCCCGGTTCGCAAGACATTTCGACAATGGTAAAACAAGACAAGCACGACCACCCGACTGTGCCGACAAATCCCGATAGGAGCTGCACATATCTCGTTCTCAGGGCACACCGGATGATACAGGCTACGAGTAAAACCAGACTTCGAGTTTCCCCGAGGTGGCCCCGCAGGCGGCTCGGTTAGGACCAACACTCGAAGGAGCACTGGCCCGGGGGGGGGGGGGTCTAAAATAAAGATGACCCTCGGGCTCGCGAAAACCCAAGGGAAAAAGGCTTAGGTGGCAAATGGTAAAACCAAAGTTGGGCCTTGCTGGAGGAGTTTTATTCAAAGCGAACTGTCAAGGGGGTCCCATAAATCACCCAACCGTGTAAGGAACGCAAAATCAAGGAACATAACAACGGTATGACGGAAACTAGGGCGACAAGAGTGGAACAAGACACCAGGCATAAGGCCGAGCCTTCCACCCTTTACCAAGTATATAAGGTGCATTAATTAAACAGGAGATATTGTGATATCCCAAAAATATCCATGTTCCAACAGGGAACGAACTTCATCTTCACCTGCAACTAGAAATGCTATAAGAGGGACTAAGCAAAAGCGGTGATATAGCCAAACAATGGTTTGCTAGGACATGATGGTTAGAGACTTGACATGGCAACATGGGAGGCATGATAAACAGTGGCAGGTAGAGCTAACATAGCGATAGAGCGAGCAACTAGCAAAGCAAAGATAGAAGTGATATCGAAGGTATGGTCATCTTGCCTGCAAAGTTCTCAGAATTGTCGAAGGCTTGATCCTCGTTAGCATACTCAACAGGTTCCTCGTGCACGTACTCGTCTCCCGGCTCTACCCAAATCAAGAACACAAGCAAAGGAACCACAATAAATCACGGAGCAATGGACAAGCAACATGATGCAATACATGTCATGATATGCGAGATGTGATAAGCAATGCGTATGCGTGCTCCGGGAGGAAAAAGGATGAACAAGGCATCAACTTGGCAAACCAAGTATGCCGCTGGAAAGATGAGATGATTTCGGTTGAAATCGATATAAGGATCACCGGGAACGGATGCACGGTGTGCAAATGGCAAGCAAAACAAGAATGGCACAAATCTGCGATTAACAGCACGATGCTACTTAGCATGCAACAAGAAACTATGCTAAAGCACCCCAACATACAAACAAAACATATGGCAGTGATCTACATGATATGCTTGACAAAAGAGGAACACTGAGCTACGGCTAAATCACACCATAACAGGTTCAAACAAGCATGGCAAAAGAGCAAAAATTATCAGGTTGGACATGGCATAAACAACATCAGGTAGCAATGTTCAGAGCAGGAAATCAACATGTTACAGGAACTTATAATAGCAAAAAAATACATGGCATGCTTCTACTCAAAGCATAGAACAAAAGTCCCTTACTGACCATGCGCCAAAAGGGATCAGAAAATATGATGGCACCCATGTAAACATAGCAAGTTTCGTTAACAGATTCGGCAAACAGAGCATGGCATTGACAGAATTATGAAGGCCTCTTCGCGAAGTCGATTCACTCACCACAAGTCATTGCATGGCAAGATAAGCATAACATCAGCAATAAGATATGTTTATGAAGCTATCCATGGCAAGAACAAGTTCATAGCATGCAAGGATCAAGTACAACAACCTTGGCAAAATTGAATAACATGTAAACAATCTGACAGGAAACATTTCATAGCAAAAGTAGAGCACGGAAATGACATGCTAGACTGCTCCATAATTGCAAACAGAGGCATGAATGGATAGAGCATAACCATATGTTCAAAACATCCTTAGTGAAGTATCTCAAAATATGCATGGATCTCTCTGTAGCATCATGTTTACATGGCATCAAAATAACAACAGAACAGGGACTAAAATCAGCAACACCACGAAGCCTAGTTTGCATGCTTGTGCTAGTCACCACATTGATCACAGTAATACATGGCAAGCACCTCTGTAAAGATGACAAGGCATAGTTCAAATCACATGTAGAGCTCATGCCCATAAGATGCACACAATAAATGTAGCAAAAATGACAAATGCACACATTCTGTTAAGAAACAGGAACTAACATTATGAAGCAATCTTGCATCAGAGATTCGGGCATCTAGATGAGCTCAAATGAACATGGCCCAATGGAACATAATGAAGAGCACAACCTAATGAACATTTTGGTATATTATGCACATGAAACGGAGTTACGATGACAGAGTTATGATGCGATGAACATGGCTAAAGAATATGCAGACTTGGCAAAGAAACGAGATCAACCCTAGGTTTTAGATCTAGATCTGGGCGCGGACGTCGAGGCACGCCAGAGCTTCGCCGGAGCTGGAGAGGAGGAAGGCCGGAGATGAGAGCTCGGGGCGGCGGCCGGATCCGGGCGCCGGTCGGCGGCGGAGGGCGACGCGAGGGA
>NC_057813.1:376644402-376653854 GCF_018294505.1 Triticum aestivum
GGGGGGCCCGACCCGGGCCTCAGCGGGCCGGCGGCAGGGGGCGACTGCGGCGCCACGTGGCGCGCCCTGAGAGGCTGGGGTGCAGCGGCGGACGCGTCCGGCTCCGTCCGGACGTGTCCGGCAGCGAGAGGGGAGCGGTAGCTAGGGTTTGCCTGTGATTTCGAAGGGTGTGTGTGTGTTTTTATAGGTAGAGGGAGCTAGGAGACTCCAAATGGGGTGTAGTTTTCGCCCACACGATCGTGATCTGACGATGGAGAGCATGGAAGTGACTTAGATGGGTTATTGGGCTGTTTTGGAGGGGTGTTGGGCTGCAACTCAAAAGAAGCCTTTGCGGTTATGCGGTTAACCGTTGGAGTATCAAACGACCTCCAAATGACACAAAACTTGACAGGTGGTCTACCTGTGGTATACCAAGGCCACTTGACAAGGCTCGGTCCATTTCGAAAACGTTTGACACCCGCACACGAAAAGAGACAAGTGGGGTGCGCCGGTGCATGTGGGAGTGTCGGACTGCAAAACGGACAACGGGGAAAAAGCTCGGATGCATGAGACGAACACGTATGCAAATGAGATGCACATGCTGACATGATATGAGATGCATGACATGAACAAAATGCAAAACAAAAGACATAAACCCAACCACGGAAGGAATATCATAACACATAGCCGAAATGGCAAGAGTTGGAGTTACAAAGATGCAAAGTTACATCCGGGGTGTTACAACACTCCACCACTACAAGAGGATCTCATCCCGAGATCTAGGACTGAAAGAACTCCGGATATTTGGAACGGAGGTGATCCTCGCGCTCCTAGGTGGCTTCTCGGTCGGAATGGTGTGACCACTTCACTTTTAGGAATTTGATTGACTTGTTGCGAGTCTTGCGCTCGGTTTCTTCGAGAATAGCAACAGGGTGCTCATGATAAGAGAGATCTTCTTGGAGGTCAATCTCTTCGAAGTTGATAGTGCGCTCAGGAGTCTTGAAGCATTTGCGAAGCTGTGACACGTGAAACACATCGTGCACGTTTGCAAAGTTGGACAGAAGCTCAAGTTGATAGGCGAGGTCGCCTCTTTTGCCAATGATCTTGAAAGGACCCACGTATCTAGGGGCAAGCTTCCCTTTGATACCGAAGCGACGAGTGCCTTTCATTGGAGAGACGCGGAGGTAGACATGGTCTCCGATTTCAAAAGCCAAGTCACGGTGCTTGCTATCATAGTAACTCTTCTGGCGCGATTGCGCGGCTTTGAGATTCTCACGAATGACTTTGCACATTTCTTCGGCTTCTGTGATCAAGTCGTTGCCAAGAAGTTGGCGTTCACCTGTCCCGGACCAATTGAGAGGAGTACGACACTTTCTGCCATAGAGAATTTTGAATGGGGCCTTGCCCGAACTCGCTTGGAAGCTGTTGTTGTAGGAGAACTCTGCATATGGAAGACAATCTTCCCACTTCATACCGAAAGAGATGACACAAGACCTGAGCATGTCTTCAAGGATTTGATTGACTCGCTCTATTTGGCCACTTGTTTGAGGATGGAAAGCTATGCTGAAGCGAATGTTGGTGCCCATGGCCTTCTGAAAGGAGTCCCAGAACTTAGAAGTGAAGATGCTTCCACGATCTGAAGATATCAATTGTGGAATACCGTGCAAGGAGACAATTCTGGAGGTGTATAGCTCTGCCAGCTGAGCTGCTGTGATAGATTCTTTGATAGGAAGAAAATGAGCCACTTTAGTAAGCTTGTTAATGACAACGAGGATAGCATCATTTCCACGCTTGGACTTAGGAAAACCAGTCACAAAGTCCATCTCGATATGGTCAAACTTCCATTCCGGAATAGCAAGAGGTTGGAGGAGACCAGCTAGTCGTTGGTGTTCTGCTTTCACCTTTCTGCAGACATCACATTCATTCACGAATTGAGCAATCTCTCGCTTCATTCGAGTCCACCAATATGACTGCTTGAGATCATGGTACACCTTCGTACTTCCAGGATAAATGGATAGGAGGGAATTGTGTGCCTCGTTCATGATGACTTTCCTTAGATCACCTTTAGGAACCACAATTCGATCCTCGAAGAAAAGAGTATCTTTGTCATCCAAGCGATAACACTTGTATTTGGGAATGCCCTTGTCAATACCACGTTTCACCTTCTTCACCATGGTATCCAGGAGTTGTGCCTCATGAATTTGATCTTCCAAAGTAGGAGAGACTATGAGGTTGGCAAGAAAGCCTTGAGGAACAACTTGAAGATTCAGCTTGCGGAAAGCTTCACAAAGATCCGGTTGAAATGGCTTGAGAATTGACTATTGCAATAAGCCTTTCTGCTCAAAGCATCTGCCATCACATTCGCCTTGCCAGGAGTATATTCAATACTTGGATTGTACTCTTGAATCATTTCGACCCATCGAGTTTGTCTGAGGTTGAGGTTGGGTTGAGTGAACATATACTTGAGGCTCTTGTGATCGGTGAAAATGTCCACTTGCCTTCCCAATAAGAGATGTCTCCATGTTATCAATGCATGTACAACTGCCGCCAACTCAAGATCGTGAGTGGGGTAGTTCTTTTTGTTGGGCTTCAATTGACGAGAGGTATAGGACACAACTTTCTTCTCTTGCATTAACATAGCACCGAGACCTTGAAGAGAAGCATCACAGAAAACTTCGAATGGCTTGGATTCATCAGGAGGAGTCAAGACAGAAGCTGTAACTAGCTTCTCTTTGAGGGTGTTGAAAGCGACGTCACACTCAGGCGTTCAGACATACTTGACATGCTTCTGGAGGAGGTTGGAAAGAGGCTTTGCAATCTTAGAGAAGTTCTCAACGAATCTTCGGCAATAGCTTGCAAGACCAAGAAAACTGCGGAGCTGCTTGACATTCTGAGGAGGTTCCCAATTCACAACTGCAGACACCTTCGCGGGATTAACTGCAATGCCCTTGGCAGAGATGATATGACCAAGGTAAAGAACTTCATCAAGCCAGAACTCACATTTGGAAAACTTCGCATAGAATTGATACTCTCTGAGCTTGTCGAGGACCAATCGCAAATGTTTGGCATGATCCTTCTTATTCTTGGAGAAGACCAAGATATCATCGAGATACACCAAGATGAATTCATTTGTGTAGGGGTTGAAGATAAAGTTCATCATTCGAGAGAAAGTTGGAGGAGCATTGAGAAGGCCAAAAGACATGACAATATATTCATAAGAACTATAGCTTGTTCTGAATGCTGTCTTGGGATTATCTTGTTCACGAATGCGAATCTGATGATAACCCATACGAAGGTCAAGCTTGGAGAATACTTTAGCACCTTTGAGTTGCTCGAAAAGTTCATTGATGTTGGTAAGTGGATACTTGTTCTTGATTGTCTTCTTGTTCAATGGATGGTAATCGACGCAGAGTCGGTCCGTGCCATCCTTCTTCTGGACAAAAAGAACTCCACAACCCCATGGAGATGAACTCAGTCTGATCAAACCCATACGCTCTTGTTCATCGAGCTGTTTCTTCAATTCCTTCAGCTCGTTGGGTCCAAGCTTGTAAGGACGCTTGCAAACAGGTTCAGTTCCAGGCTCAAGATCAATAATGAACTCGATTGGCCGATGCGGAGGCATACCCGGAAGCTCTTCTGGAAAGACATCTTGGTACTCACAAACGACTGGAATTTGAGAAATAGCATCCAACTCGCCCTTCTCATTGAGAGAAAACAACCGAATGGTTTCTTCACGAGCGGCATAGATGATAACATCCTCAGAAGGGTGTGTCAATTGAATCTACCTGGCGGCACAATCAAGCTGAGCCTTGTGCTTAGAAAGCCAGTCCATCCCAAGAATTAGATCAATATCAGAGTCACCAAGAACAATTGGAGAAGACAGAAATTTGTAGTCGCCCATCTTGATACCGACATTCGGAACCAATAAGGTAGATCTCAAACGCTTAGCCGGAGAAATAGCTTGCATTGCTCTAGGTAATTCATCTGTGTCAAAATTGTGCTTCGATGCAAAAGGATATGACATGAAAGAATGCGATGCACCAGTATCAAATAAGATTTTTACAGGAATATCATTAACTGGAAGATTACCCATTATCACATCAGTAGATTCCTCTGCTTGCGCTGCATTCATCATGTTCACCTTTACAGACTTTGGATTATGCTTGACCACATCATTGCTTGAAGATCTCATAGGAGGAGGAGGAGGAAGGCGCCTTTGATTGAAGCATTTGTTCACATAGTGACCTTTCTCCTGGCACTTGTTGCAAGTCACTTCTGAGAGCGGACGATGATAAGGAGCATTTGACCTTGGAGCTTGAGGCTGAGACTTGTTCTGATAGCCTGGGTTGGGTGGGTGGGAAGATCCACGACCACCTGAGTTCTTCTGCTGGTAGGGCTGACGGAGCGAAGGAGGAGGAAGGTAGAACTTCTGCTGCTTAGCTTCCACTTGTGAGGAAGAAGAAGACTGGACTGCATCCCTGATTCTCTTCTTAGAAGCCTCACACTTGAGCTGAGCACCTTCTTGCTTTAGTGACATATTGTAGAATTGATCAAACTGAGTAGGCTCAACAAGAACGAGAGCTAACTGCAGATCCTCTCTAAGGACACCTCTGAATTGATAGATCATACTCTTCTCATCAGGAACGTCTTGTTTAGCGAAGCGAGCAAGTTTCTGAAACTGCTTGTTGTATTCGTACACTGACATGTTGCCTTGCTTGAGATTGCGGAACTCCTCACGCTTGCTCTCAACAACACTGGTAGGAATGTGGTGAGCTTTAAAGTCCCGACAGAAATCAGTCCAAGTAATCACTCGACCTTCTCTGGAATCCTTGTATTGCTGGAACCAATCAGCTGCTTGATCCTTGAGCTAAAAAGAAGCGAACTTGACGTAGTCCTCAGGCCTGACATTGCTACATTCAAAATGCTTGTTGATATCCACAAGCCAATCATCGGCGTCTGTGGCCTCGACACAGTAGCTGAAAGACTTCGGCTGATTTGCAAGGAATTGGTTGAGGGTAGGAAATTGAGGCTGATGGTTGAACTGCCCTTGACCTTGATTCCCTTGGTTGCCTTGGCCTTGGTTGCGCTCTTGCATGAGCTAAATCATCATCTGAGCGTTGGCGTTTGTGGCTGCCATCAAAGCTTGCCATGCCTCCGGAGGTGGAGGTGGAGGTGGAGGGTTCGCCTGACTCCCATCATTGCGTTCCGGATTCTGACATGTTGGCGGAGCCATCCTGAAGAGGGTGATATCCGTTAGCATCTTGATAGACAGATTGACAAGTCGAATCAACGGATAGAAATTGCAACATATAGTCTTCACAATAAACATTCGAACAAGGATGAACGAATGAATTCCCAAAGCTAACATCACACATCTATTAAGGTGAGAAGCCACTTGATAAGAGATTGATGAATGAAATAAACAAGGTACAACTGGAACAAATAAGTGGTAAGGATTACCCAATCACAAACCAAATATCTGCGGGAAGAAATGCTAGAGCTACTTGAATCCCACCTATAAACTCCCGAAACTTTCTGGTTAGGCAATCAGGTGTTGGGGATACAGGGGAAACAATATATCTCACCCAAACTAACAATCCCTACATCCAGCTGTATCCATCCGTCAACACATAACCAAGAAACCTTCGGAAATCGTGTACCTCAACCTTCGAAAATCATCCGTTATACGAGTTATGGTAACACTCCCGAACTCCCGCCCCAGTACTGGGTGGCGTTGAGGTTATCTCACCAACAACTGCATAAAAGAGATTTTCGATGTCGGCAAAACTCAGGTATTCCAGAACTACAATGATAAAATTGTGACGACAAGACCTCGGAGCTCAACTCCCCGGGTCAAAGCCACATAAAAGACAGGAGGCACCAAGAACAATGTTCTCGTCACAAAACCATCGGAACGATTCCAAGATACCCGCGTGATCCTAAATTTTTTTAGTGAAATTTGAGGAGAGGAAAGTCAAAACATCTACGTCAGGAGACCTCACCAGAGCGATGAAAGGACTGAGGAGTAAAAAGAATCCTACTCTCCGATATATATAATCCTAAGACTCAAAACATTTTTGGTCTAGACTCAACAACGCCAGCAAACAATCAAGCAGGGGGCTCCTAAGTCGGGGATGGCTCTGATTACCAACTAGTAACACCCATGATGCGGCTATATCTCCCACGTGTCGGAGCACGACTTAGAGGCATAACCGCATGGTCGTTTTGTCGCAAGAAGGATCATCTTCACACAATCCCATGTAATGAACAAGAATGGGATAAAGAGAGTTGGCTTACAATCACCACTTCACACAATACATAATTAAGATCATACATCATTCAAAATACACTCATGGACCGGCTACGATCAAATCCAAATGAAAGAAGACAACCCCAAATGCTAGATCCCCGATCGTCCCGACTGGGCTCCACTACTGGTCATTTGAAACAAAAGATAGTAACGGCCAAGGTCCTCGTCAAACTCCCACTTGAGCTCGGTTGCGCCACTTGCGCTGGTATCCTCGGCACCTGCATCTGTTTTGGTAGAATCTGTGAGTCACGAGGACTCAGCAATCTCACACCCGCGAGATCAAGACTATTTAAGTTCATAGGCAGGAAACAGGGTAATATGGTGGAGCTGCAGCAAGCACTAAGCATATATGGTGGCTAACATTCGCAAGTGAGAGCGAGAAGAGAAGCAACGCATCGGTCGAGAAGCTAGAAGCGATCAAGAAGTGATCTTGAAACTACTTACATCAAGCATAACCCAAACCGTGTTCACTTCCTGGACTCCGCCGAGAAGAGACCATCACGGCTACACACACGGTTGATGCATTTTAAAGAAGTCACGTGTCAAGTTATCTACAACCGGACATTAACAAATTCCCATCCGCCTCATAACCGCGGGCACGGCTTTCGAAAGATAATATACCCTGCAGGGGTGTCCCAACTTAGCCCATCACAAGCTCTCACGGTCAATGAAGGATATACCTTCTCCCGGGAAGACCCGATCAGCCCCGGAATCCCGGTTCGCAAGACATTTTGACAATGGTAAAACAAGACCAGCAAGACCACCCGACTGTGCCGACAAATCCCGATAGGAGCTGCACATATCTCGTTCTCAGGGCACACCGGATGAGACAGGCTACAAGTAAAACCAGACTTCGAGTTTCCCCGAGGTGGCCCCGCAGGCGGCTTGGTTCGGACCAACACTCGAAGGAGCACTGGCCCGGGGGGGGTCTAAAATAAAGATGACCCTCGGGCTCGCGAAAACCCAAGGGAAAAAGGCTTAGGTGGCAAATGGTAAAACCAAAGTTGGGCCTTGCTGGAGGAGTTTTATTCAAAGCGAATTGTCAAGGGGGTCCCATAAATCACCCAACCGTGTAAGGAACGCAAAATCAAGGAACATAACATCGGTATGACGAAAACTAGGGCGACAAGAGTGGAACAAGACACCAGGCATAAGGCCGAGCCTTCCACCCTTTAACAAGTATATAAGGTGCATTAATTAAACAGGAGATATTGTGATATCCCAAAAATATCCATGTTCCAACAAGGAACGAACTTCATCTTCACCTGCAACTAGAAATGCTATAAGAGGGACTGAGAAAAAGCGGTGACATAGCCAAACAATGGTTTGCTAGGACAGGATGGTTAGAGGCTTGACATGGCAACATGGGAGGCATGATAAACAGTGGCAGGTAGAGCTAACATAGCGATAGAGCGAGCAACTAGCAAAGCAAACATAAAAGTGATATCGAAGGTATGGTCATCTTGCCTGCAAAGTTCTCAGAATTGTCGAAGGCTTGATCCTCGTTAGCGTACTCAATAGGTTCCTCATGCACGTACTCGTCTCCCGGCTCTACCCAAAGCAAGAACACAAGCAAAGGAACCACAATAAATCACGGAGCAATGCACAAGCAACATGATGCAATACATGTCATGATATGCGAGATGTGATAAGCAATGCGTATGCGTGCTCCAGGAGGAAAAAGGATGAACAAGGCATCAACTTGGCAAACCAAGTATGCCGCTGGAAAGATGAGATGATTTCGGTTGAAATCGATATAAGGATAACCGGGAACGGATGCACGGTTTGCAAATGGCAAGCAAAACAAGAATGGCACAAATCTGCGATTAACAACACGATGCTACTTAGCATGCAACAAGAAACTATGCTAAAGCACCCCAACATACAAACAAAACATATGGCAGTGATCTACAGGAGATGCTTGACAAAAGAGGAACACTGAGCTACGGCTAAATCACACCATAACAGGTTCAAACAAGCATGTCAAAAGAGCAAAAATTATCAGGTTGGACATGGCATAAACAGCATCAGGTAGCAATGTTCAGAGCAAGAAATCAACATGTTACAGGAACTTATAATAGCAAAACAAGACATGGCATGATTCTACTCAAAGCATAGAACAAAAGTCCCTTACTGACCATGCGCCAAAAGGGATCAGAAAATATGATGGCACCCATGTAAACATAGCAAGTTTCGTTAACAGATTCAGCAAACAGAGCATGGCATTGACAGAATTATGAAGGCCTCTTCGCGAAGTAGATTCACTCACCACAAGTCATTGCATGGCAAGATAAGCATAGCATTAGCAACAAGACATGTTTATGAAGCTATCCGTGGCAAGAACAAGTTCATAGCATGCAAGGATCAACTACAACAACCTTGGCAAAATTGAATAACATGTAAACAATCTGCCAGGAAACATTTTATAGCAAAAGTAGAGCACGAAAATGACATGCTAGACTACTCCATAATTGCAAACAGGGGCATGAATGGATAGAGCATAACCATATGTTCAAAACATCCTTACTGAAGTATCTCAAAATATGCATGGATCTCTCTTTAGCATCATGTTTACATAGCATCAAAATAACAGCAGAACAGGGACTAAAATCAGCAACATCACGAAGCCTAGTTTGCATGCTTGTGCTAGTCACCACATTGATCACAAAAATACATGGCAAGCACATCTGTAAAGATGACATGGCATAGTTCAAATCACATGTATAGCTCATGCCCATAAGATGCACACAATAAATGTAGCAAAAATGACAAATGCACACATTCTATTAAGAAACATGAACTAACATTATGAAGCACTCTTGCATCAGAGATTCAGGCATCTAGATGACCTCATATGAACATGGCCCAATGGAACAAATTGAAGAGCACATCCTAATGAACATTTTGGTATATTATGCACATGAAACGGAGCTACGATGACAGAGTTATGATGCGATGAACATGGCTAAAAAATATGCAGACTTAGCAAAAAAACGAGATCAACCCTAGGTTCCAGATCTGGATCTGGGCGCGGACGTCAAGGCACGCCGGAGCTTCGCCGGAGCTGGAGAAGAGGAAGGTCGGAGAGGAGAGCTTGGGGCGGCGGCCAGATCCGGGCGCCGGTCGACGGCGGAGGGCGGCGCGAGGGACGACGGAGCGCAGC